>NC_142949.1:763769-901269 GCF_046866305.1 Octopus bimaculoides | reverse complement strand
CATATCATCTCATGATCAACCTTATCAAAGGCCTTTGCAAAGTCAAGATGTATCACATCTACATTTGAGCGATTCATTAACTGTTTCAACACCCAGTCATAGTGCTGCAAAAGCTGTGTAAGGCAGCTTCTGCCATAGCAAAAGTCATGCTGGGTGTCAGGAAGCAAGTCATTATCTTCAAGGAACACAATTAGTTTCTTCCTGACAATGCGCTCCATGACTTTGCTGACATGGGAAGTTAGAGAGACAGGTCTATGATTCTTGGCGTCTGCTCTGCTACCTCCCTTGGACAGGGCATATAATGGTTTCTTTTAACATTTTGGGAAGTCTCCCTGTTGTGAGGAAGCTCTGCAAGAGAATCTGAAGTGGTCTAGCTAGAGCCCCTTTGCATTTCTTTAGGAAGATTGCTGGGTATCCATCAGGGCTTGTTACTGAGTTTGAGCTCATCTCATCAATGGCTGATATCACATCAGTTTCTTCTATACTGATGCTATCAATAATTGCCATTTTGTTGTGTAGATCTGTGGAGCCAAAGAACTCATCAGGCATAGTTATTTGCAAGTGTCTCAGTAGAGTTGTGAAAGCACTCTTGTATTGCACATTCAGTATTTCACTTATCCTCTGGAGGTCTGTAGTCAGTCATTTTCTTCAAGTAGTGGCCCTATTCTGTACCATACTGAAGCAGTTTCTTTTGCATATTTACAGAAGACTTTAGGGTTTGTCCTAATATTTTCGACAGCCCTGGCCTCCTTTTCTGCCCTCTCCTTTTCATGGGAGTGTTTGAGTTCATTTTCGATCTCGAGCAATGTTCGTTTGAAGTAGGATCGTTTGTTATCCTTTCATGGCCCATTTTAGACGATTTGAGATTTTTGCTCATCATCTCATTAGAATCATCCTATCCCTGGGTATTATATATTTTCTGCTGGCTTGGCATTCTCTCTGGAGCAAACTTACTGCAGATGTCATTCATGATTATCATAAAATGTTGTAGCTTTATGTCAATGTCTTCTGTAGAGAGACTCACTGACCAGTTATGTTCCATGACCTCTTTCTCGATAACTTTCCAGTTCAGGCTGGAGAGGAGTTGGGTGCTTCTCGTAGCCTTCTGCAGACCACACATTGTTAGTTCTATTAAGTTATGGTCCAAGAAAACCGTCGGTGTCACTCCAACATTATGGATGAGCGCCATGTTGTTTGTGAAACAGAGGTCCAGGACATTTTCCCCCCTTGTTGGGTGGAGCACTATTTGCTCCATAAAGACATAAAGAGCATGTTAGTGAGGTCAAGAAGAGATTCTGCATGCCTCAAGCCATGCAGTGAAACACCTGAGAGAATGTGGCCCTCAGGCCATTTGATGTAAGGGAGGTTGAAATCTAAAAGAAGTATGTGCAGGCTGTCATCTAGGCTGGTTAATACTTCTTTCATTTCTTGGAGGATCTCTTCAAATGATTCCCCATCTGTTTAATGTGTATCACCAGAGTGTCACAGACTGAGTCTGAGTGTGACAGCCAGACCACAGGTGTGACATCTTCCCAGATGCACACTGCCACTCCACCATCAGACCTTTCTCTCCAGTCAGTTCGAAACGCATGTGTAACTCAGCACCTGATATGTCCACATTCAGATGTGTTTCTTTAGTGACACACATATTGCTTGATTACATGCCAGCCAGTGTGTTGTTCCGCAGCCACTATCTGCATGGCATCGACAGTTTGTTTCCTCCAAGGAGCAGTGTGTGCCCCATCCACACACTTCCATGGTGGTAGCATATACTTATATACATACATTATATATATATATATATATATATATATATATATATATATATATAGACATACACACATTACAAATATATATATATATATACATACACATATATATTTATATACATACCATATTTTCTAAAGGACACATAATTTTGTTTTTGAAATTATAAAGGCATTTATTCACTCATATGTGGTACTCATGGTTGAAGCACAAATTCTTCTCCCAGTTAAAGTAGGATTATTAGCAGTATAATAATCAATATTATTACTGTTATCTTAAAGGTATTATCAATTTCACAATCGGAAATTACTTTTACCTAAAGCATCAAAATCTAGTTCATGAAAATTATCCCTAGAATGAATTTCACAATTTACACTATTGGTTTTATTCATGTCTATTAATTTTGAGTTGAGATACTGTCTAATTTTACTTTTGTTGTGTGTGTGTGTGTGTGTATTCACACACATACACACAATTATATATACATATATGTGTGTGTGTCTCTGTTTGTTTACATTTGCAACTGCTTGTACAGAAATGCAACAGGCAATGGTGTTATCAGTTTCTCCTGTCAACAAATCATCCAGGCGAGTATTTTCATGCCTTTAAAGCTGAGTGGAATAAGTGGTCCCATGATAAAGATGAAGGGCATCCAGCTGTAAAACAATCCCTCAAATAACATGCATCCAACCCATGCAAGCATAGAAAAATGGATAGGAAAGCAAATGAATTCTATACTTTGATATTTCCCTTTCCCCTTTACATTTTGTTGACATTATCTTAAAACCAATAACATTTACTATTGATCCTTTATTCAAGCAGTATTTTTATATAAAATGTTTATTATTTGTGAAGAGATCAAAGGACTGAAGCTCAAGCTAAATAACAACCAGTTACACCACTGTGTCAGCAGTTATTTATTTGGTCTATGACATGTTACATGTGCATTGAGTACTGTATAGCTGGGCTACTTATGTGGACATTAGTATAAAAAAAAGTGGTTATACATACATACAAACATATCCATAACAGGCATGGATATATGGTAAGAAGTTTGCTTCCCAACCACATGGTTCCTGCTTCAGTCCCAAAGCCTGGGACCTTGGGCAAGTGTATTCTACTACAGCTCTGTGCTGATCAAACCCTTGAGTGAATTTGGTGGATGGAACCAGAAAGATGCTTGTCGTGTGTGTGTGTGTCATCTGTTTGTTTCACCGTTTTGACATCATATGATAGTTGTAAATGAATGACATTGTCATACAAGCAGTGTCATTCTTTTCCAAACAGAAACAGATAAAGGTTGTTGACAGGAAGGGTATCAACACAGAAAATCTACCTCAAATATACTCTGCCCAACCCAAGCAAGCATGGAAAAGCAGACATTAAACGACTATGATGAACATGATAATATATATACCATCTCCATCATCATCATCATCATTTAACCCACTCTGTAAAGTGGTTGCCCTTGCCAGCACTGGTGCCATGTTAAAAGCACCCAGTCCAATCTGCTAAAGACTTAAGCATATCCAGCCCAAATATCCCAACTGTTTTACATTCAAATTAGCCAGATTCAGCCACTCACACCAACCCTACAATGTTAATCTAAAAATAAACATTCACATCCTCAAAATTTCAAAGCTACAAGATAATACATGATTAATTGAAAACAATGTGAATAAATAAGGATTACATTTGACAGAGTAACCTGATTAATTACTTGCACAGACACCGTTTTTCATTATGCAACCATAATACACTACAAAGTATATTAAATGTTTTACAAGTCAATACTGTGTCCTATTGTGTTAGCAGTGCAATGAAATCACTTGTTAAAGTTATCTCTGCAGATTTTCTATAGAAATTCTTTTCTTTCCTTAATTTCTATAGCAAATATGTAGAGATAACCTTAACATGAGAATAATTTGAATGCTAAAGGGTTAACATCCACTTTTGCATGTTTGCATGGGCCAAGTGGAATTCATTGAAGCAGGTTTTCCAAAGCCAGCACTTCCTGTTGCTAACCCTCACCTCTTTACAAGCATAGTAACAGTTCTCTGTGGCCAGACATGTTTGTTTTTTTGGTTTTTTTTTACATAAGATTTGAAATAAAGAGCATTCCTTGTAAACGTTAACACTCATTTACACTATTGCACATTATCAAGACAGAGACATAAATATATAAATACCCCACACATACATATAAATATATATAAATATATATATATATATATATATATATATATATATATATATATATATACAACAGTACCATCACCAAGCAGTATTTAGGCATAAGCGAACTTAAGGTGAGCTAAAATATGTTTGTGACATATTTCAACTTCTAAAAGGCAAATTCACTGCAAACACTGTAGAGAAGAAATTCTCCCTTATGGTAAAAGGTGTAAAAATACCATATTTGCCAGTGCTGCCCCCAATCGTATTCCCAGACGCGTTTCTAACTCTTAACAGTTACATAAGTATACACATGTACACAACAGCATTCTTTCAGTCTTTGTCTACCAAACTGACTAACAAGGATTTGGTCGACACGGGGCTATAGTAGAAGATACTTGCCCAAGGTGTTGTCAAACAGTGGGACTGAACACTAAATCTCATAGTTGGGAAACAGGCTTCTTAACCACAGAATCATTCCTTATTCTGCCTGGGTATTACGTTGGGGGTATATGCGTCTATGGAATATTCGACCACTTATTATATAGTTCAACAAGAGGGTGTTTGTCTTGATTGAGAAACTAGAATAAACGTAGTGAAAAATCAACGAAGAGAAAAGAGAGCAATGGAGAAGAAAGCTAATGTTTGTATACCAATGGTGACATGTGACAAAGGAGGCTCCCTGTAAAACAACAACGAAACGCAGGTTTCAATTCTAAGCACTAGTTATTTCGCTTCCTTCACTGATCATGCCATTGGGAATGGCATAAACATCACAACCTCCCACTTTGCCTTCTAAAACACCAATAGTTATTGTTTTCCTTGAAATTTTGTCATATATAAAACATATGATAAACATTGCTGGATTTGTTCTTTTCAGTCTATTGTTTATAATTGTTTAATAACGTGTGTGTGTGTGTGTGTGTGTGTGTGTGTGTGTGTTGTGCACAGACATGAAAACATGGTACATTGTAATATAAAATATCCTTCTAGAAAAACCACAAAGAAGTGTACGGGTATATATGTGTGAATGCTTCTTTGTCGCTATGCATATCAACAAATTTAATTTGTCTCCGTCTATCCTCCTCCTCTCCTGATGTTGTTAGAGGCATGACTTAGTTTCTCATGTTGTTTCTATGTGCAAATGTGTATTACGCGAATGGGTAAATATGACGTGTAAATTATGACGATGATGATGATGATGATGATGATGATCGCCATCACCATCATCATTATCAACATAATGAGGAGGAGGAGGAGGATGAATGAAAATATTTTTCTCCATTATTTTCCGAACATCCTACAAAAACCAATAAGAGCAACAACAACAACAACGACAAAAATCGCATCTCCAGCAATAATATTGGCAATGACAGAAAGAGACACCAGGCTGACGCCCGCTCTGTTAGACACAACAGCTAAATCTCCCTCCAATCAACCTCCCCCCAACGAAAAAAATAAATTATGTAGTTCTAGAAGAGATGGGATGGTCACGGCTGGAATACCTTCATCACGGGTATGCCTGAATGCGTTGACAGAGCTCCTACACAATAGAATTTTATTGACAAGGCGCGAGAATTGGGGGGGGGGGAAGGTATGTAGTGATGTTCACACTTTACCCCCATACAGAGTTGAATGGCCTCGATAGGGGGGAGGGGATTGAAACTTCAAAACAATAGATATATGTAATATACATATAAATTAAATATGTAATATATATATATATATATATATGTGTGTGTGTGTGTGTAATAAATAAACAAATAAATAAATAAATATATATATATATATATATATATATATATATGCCTATATGGCGTCTCGGCCTACATATACACACCACATAACATGTGTGAATGTATTATGTATAGATGTGTATGTATGGAACAACACTGGTGATAGCACTAAAAAACAACGAACAAAAATAACACCTGCTCCAACACCACCCTGCCCCATGAATACAAAAAAAAACAAAAGTAATAAACGCATCAATAACATATTAAAAAAAATTACTTCCAAATAAGCTTGAACGTCTCAGTTTATATATTATATATATATATATATATATATATATATATATATATATATATACACACACACATATATGTATGTATGTATTATTATTTTACTTTGTAAAGAGATGGTAGTGATGTTGATGGCTTTCCATATTATGAAATGGTGTTACGTCTAAAATGTAATACATGTGTGCGCATCCGTGTGTATGCACACGCACACACATACATACATATATACATATATATATATATATATATATATATATATATATATATAAAGAATGAGGGGTTATGATGTTCGACCATATTTTGGGTATCATGTGTATAGGTGTGTAAGTAGGGTGATGTTGTTTCTTGTGTGTGTGCGTGTGTGTGTTTTCCTGTGTGTATATAGTTCCTTATAGGAAAGATGTATTGTGACGATCATATATATCTTTATACATTATCTTAGATGGACTCACTCATTACAGGTCATACACACGTGTGTGACTATATATATATATGTGTGTGTGTGTACACACATACATATGTATATATACATACATAAATGCGTATAAAACATACACGTATCAACATACGCATGTATATATATATATATATATAAATATATATATATATGTGTGTGTGTGTGTGTGTGTGTATATATATATATATATATATATACACACACACACACATATATATATATATATATATATATATGTGTGTGTGTGTGTGTGTGTATATGTATATATATATATATATATATATACATACGTACGTACACAAACCTACAGAGATATGGTAGAATCCCTCCCTGGGTATCAAACGATAAGATGGCCATAAAAGCGTTAGTTTCTTGTGGTGTCGGTGATGATGGTGGTTATTTAAGAGTTTTTGATGTTGTTAAAACCAGGCGCTTATACAAGAAACACAAGACCCAGATTTACAAATATGGTAACAAGCACACACGCAGGCACAAACAAACAATTTAACACCCAAATTTACTAATATAGTTGAAAGTGGGACTTGTAGTATTTTCTGGCTCTTGTTCGTAGAGTTTTCTTTGATTTTTTACCATTATTGCATGAAGCACCAACAACATTATGGGAACGGAGTAAAAACATTGTCAATCTTGCTTGGAATTAAAATCTCAATAACATAATGTTCTAGTATTCTTTCTTTTTCTTTTTTGTTTTATTTCGTATTGAGATTTAGGAGACATTATCTATCTATCTACATGTGTATGACATATATGTATATACATACGTGTATATATATATGTATGTATGTATATGTGTGTGTGTTTTTGTATGATCTAAAATATAAAAGAAATTTAGATAGATGTATGTAAATAGATGAACAGATAAAGTTTGATATATATAGAGAGACAGACAGACAGACAGATAGATAGATAGATAGATGCACAGATGCATTTACCACTCATCACACGACAACTGTTACAAGAATTATACTATTCTTACTGTGTGCAGTTTCTACATATGTGTATATTTGTGTGTGTACATACATATATGTGTATATATATATATATATATATATATATAGAGAGAGAGAGAGAGAGAGAGAGAATGTATATATATCATAAATGGTTCTCCGTTGGTTTCTAAGATGGAAGTTCCAGTTATTTGATCAACTGAACTGCCTCCTCATTACAAACGGTTGAGTATTCCGCAAACAATTACATCCGTAACATAATTTCTGAAGCAAAACAGACGCTCCTCAGTCGGGTGTAACAAGTCTGGCTGCTTTTAATTTCAGGTACAGTTCCTTCTCCGACGGGCTTCCACATAGTTTCCATAACCCATTTTCACTTCCAAACCATCCCCCTCCCACCCCGAGGTTATGTTATTAAGACACTTGCCCAATATGTCACATAGTGGTAACGAAGCCAAGACCTTATGATTGTCAAGAGAACTTCTTAAACACTCGGGACATGACTAGACGATAGTTCTACTTTACAATTACGTTAAGATACACGTGTCTGAGGAATACTCGGCCACTTACAGACACATAGAGTAGGCAATTTACTTGAGCTATCAACTAAGACGATCAACGAAGATCCACTTACTTTAACTACACACACACACACTGAGTGTATAATACACATACATGCGTATGACCAAGTTTATACATAAATATGTGTGTGTAGAATAATATAAATATGTGTTCGAAACATCGATGATTGAATTCGCATTGGAAAGCTTTGATCAAAGTATTATCCGTCTTCGAACGGATGTATATCTATAAACCTCTTTATAAGTCTATTAAACATCAGACAGCATCGTATATACCAACCTAGTCACACACATACAGACAAAAACACGAAGAACCTATTTGTTTTTGTTGTTCATTTCTGTAATACTTAGACAAAATAATAATTAAAAGTCTACAGCTGATTTGATAATGTTAACAAAGGGTTATAATGTGCATAATGAATAACCAGCTATCAAGATCCATGAGCGTAAAGAGAGCCGAAAGCCCGTGTGAGTGGATTAGATTGCAGTGAAAAGACTTGCTCGTCCAACTTACCTCTTTGCCAGCCATAGCTCCGACCTTGAAGCGTGTTGGGTTAATCAGGGCCGGTAACTCTTTACGAACACGTGAGCTTCCTTAGACACCATCGTTCCTCCACCTATCTTATACATACATGATTCATACATACATGCATATATAAATATACATGTTTTACATTTTGTATGTATGTATATAAATATATATATATATGTGTGTGTGTGTGTGTGTATATAATACATACATGATTCATACATACATGTATAAATATAAATGTTATAAATGTTTACATTTTGTATATGTATATATATATATATATATATATATATATATATATATGTGTGTGTGTGTGTGTGTGTGTGTGTGTGTGTGTAAATATTTCATGTAAGTATTACATGTCGAGGAACCATGTGTGTATGTGTGTGTATACTAATTATCACAGTCATTGCACACAGTCATTGCATACATGAAAACATTAACATGTACGTGCATACACATACACACACACACACATATATATATATATAGACACACACACATCATCATCATTTAACGTCTTTTTTCCATGCTGGCATGGGTTGGTCTGTTTGACAGGAGCCAGCAAGCCAGAAGACTACCCTAAACTTCACTCTCCGTTTTGGCATGGCTTTTACGGTTGGGTGCCCTTCTTAACACCAACAAGCTTACAGAGTGGACAATGCTTTTTGCAAGGCACCAGCACCAGCAATGTCTGTTTTGGTATGGTTTTTATAGCTGGATGCCCTTCCAAACGCCAACCAACTTATAGTGTGGACTGGATGCTTCTTACATGGCACCAGCATTGGCAGGGTCACCAAGTAACTCACATGACAAAGAACCTTTGAGGTGATGGAGGTGGCCGTGTACCAAGTGATGATAGATTAGAGTTTGACGGAGGGACAGAAACAGGTATCTCGTTGTAGAGGAAATATATGATTCCCCATTCAGAGGGAGAGATAGCAAGAGAAAAGGAAAAAGACAGTAATCAAGAATAAGAGAGAGAGAGATGTGTTCCATCCACATGTAACAATAAAACTTTTCACACTCCCAACCCCAACAAACCAAACTACATCTCTTCCTCACATTCCCTCTTTCCATGCGCTATGCTTATGCTTATCTCTCACTTCTTTACTCACTGCATCAGTGCTATTCTGTTGTTCCCCATCTCTTCTCTTTTCCCAGTTTTACCAGTCAATGCACCACCTTCACCCCAGCTCTTTGCATTCATGTGAAGTACTTACTCCCTACTCATGCATTCAACCATCCCATTATTAAAATATCTGGTGGTGTGGGTTATGGTCTAGTCACCCATATTGTAAATCAGGTGATTAATGAAGGAGTCATACCCAATGTCTGCTGTAGCAGCAGCATAGTCAACTGCTACAAAGGTAAAGGTGATGCCTTAGAAATAATTACAGAGGTATCAAATTGTTGGATCAGGAGATGAAGGTTATTAAGAGAATCATAGCCCAACTAACCAGGGGGAGAGTTAGCCTAGATGAGATGCAGTTTGGTTTTGTGCTAGGGAGAAGCACCACTGATGCTATATTTCTGGTAAAACAACTGCAGGAGAAATACTTAGCCAAAGATAAACCTCTGTACTTGACCTTGGTTGACTTGGAGAAAGCCTGTTACAGGGTCTCCCAATCCCTTATCTGGTGGTCAATGCAGAAACTAGGGATAGACAAGTGGTTAAGAGCACAGCTACTAACCCCAACATTCTGAGTCTTTTCTCTCTCCACTCTGAAGAGAGGTTATAGTCCACTAGCCATTAAGGTCTGAAGGAATGCTGTAAAACTAAAACTGGCCATAACTATCTTTAATTACATATATATATATATATATATATATATATATATATATATATATATATATATATATATATATATACATACATACATATTTTCATCATGTTAAACCGTTAATTACAACACATTTTTTTCTCTCCATTTTTTATGCAGTCACTCCTTTCTGTCAAAGAGCATAGGCTCAAAATGTCAAAGATTTTTTCCATTCTTTCCAAGCATCAAACTAATACACCTGCTCGTTGTTTCCTCACTGTTGTGATGAGAGTTATGATGCCCCCTTGCAAGACATAGACTGGTCTGAGTAAAATACAAATAGTAACAATCCAAGTGAGTTCAAGGTTCAGAGTTCGGAGTCGAATGAAGTTCGAGTTAGTTCGCAATAAAGTTGGAAGATGTCGGTTGGTTAGTTCACAAAGAATATTGAGTATTGGTTTGTAAAGTGATTTTCTAGTTTGTTACATTGTTTTTACTATTGTCTGGTTGTCTTATTTATTGTACATAACAAAATTACGTTGCAACATCTGGTGACAAGGGTTTTGAAGCTCAAGTAGGTTATCTAACAATTTATTTGTGATACAACTTGTTAAATAATGGCTGACCCATTAGCTTCCATAGTACAATTGAAAAAACAACAACAAGAGCAGCAACAGGAGTTACAGAAGCAACTACTACAGCAACAACTACAACAACAATTATTGGAGCTATATTCAAAGAAGCCCCAAAATGAGGTTAAGTTCATTTTCGCCAGACGGTGTTTTGAACTCAGTTAATGAATTCAGTTATAACTCAGAGGAGAGTATAACTTTTGCATCGTACTACAGAAAGTATGAGGAGATTTTGAAGCAAATCATAGCCGGACGAACAAAAAGTGAGATTGAACCAAGATCTAGCCTTACAGTCCATGGCAGAAGAATGCCAAAGGATGGTAAACCTGAAACATGATATTTCTGTGATCCCCCCATTTCTTCAAGTCTTTTCAAAATATTCTCTGCAACCTTTCAACCAATTCTCAATTGGAACTTTTATTTAGCACCAGCATATAGAAGTTCCCAGAAACATCTAATCCTAAACTATTCCATTATTTCAAAGAGGACTAAGATGAATAGTAGAAGACTGAGGATAAAGTCCTGGATGAAGTAGCTCTGAAGGTATTCAATTTTTCACTGAATTCACTGCCAACCAGATTGTGCTTACCATATTTCCATGCATGGTTGAACAAGTTGTTCAGCTATCATCATCATCATCATCATCATCATAATCATCATCATCCTCATCGGCATCATCATCATTTATGAGGGTGGGCTGAAAAGTTCATAGGCTGACTATGAAGGAGTGATGCTAGAGCTGTGAAATTTTGCATACATTCATTTCAACTTTTCTTATTAATAACTGCATTGTTTCTTTCAAAGTGAATTCACATCTCACTGTTCAAAGAAGACATCAAAAATAACTAGTAGTGACTTTTTCTCAATATGGATAAAATTTGGCATTGTAGTGTGACCAAGTATCCACAGAGAAAGGGTTTAGCCCTCTTACCACCACCACTACCATCCAAAACAAAAAAAAATTGCCCGCCTTGTGCCAAAATTTTAAACCAATATTAAGAGAGGAATTGGCAACACTTTGGCAGTGAGCTGGTGCAATCATTAGGACCACACTGGACAAAATGCCTAGCAGTATTTCTGGCTTTACATTCTAAGTTAAAATTCTACCAAGGTCTATTTTACCTTTCATCCTTTTGGGGCTGATAAAACAAGTACCAGTTGATCACTGGTACTGATACAACCGACTAGTCGCTTCCATACCAAAATTTCAGGCCTTGTGCCTATAATTGAAAAGAATATTAAAAGAGGGATTGAATTATAATCCTCTTACTTATTCAGTTATTTTCCAAAACATTCAACTTTGTGTCATATTCACTTCTATGTTGCACCTTTTTCTCACTGGAGCAGATCAGTGTCGTCTTTGTTACCTATACTATACCTTTCTATATAACATGTTACCAGATACTAGTCCTAATAAATGACTTCAATCTTACTTTAAAGTAGGTAGGTATAAACAAAGATCAGAGAGGATGAGGTGACAGCAAATGACTATTAGTGTCCATTGATTTAAAATTAACCTACAAAAATAGGTTAACTGCTGTTGTACTTATCCAATGAACAATAGCCACTGGGTTCAATTTAAAAGGTGATTTGATCAACCTTATCTCACCTTTTTTTTTTTTTTTACTTCATTCATTTCTATATTTGTAACAATCATTGATTAATCCTTAATCCTAAGAGAATATCTCAACCAAGAAAAGTTGTTGTTTGCACAAAATGTTTTCTAAACTTACTACTTTATACATAACAGATGACTTTCCCTGTTTTTTTTCTTCTTTTTATGATTTGCCTATTTTTCCATCAAAAACTTTCACTGAACATCAAGTTAATATATTCCCTGTGTACATCCTCTTGACTTCTGTTGTTTTTACTTGTTTTTACTTTGGATTTGCCATGGATAGATTTTTACCCGGTGCAAGCTATGGACACTCTATAAGATGTACCCGGTGCAAGCTATGGACACATAAGAGGTGCAGCAACATCAAAGGCAGGTTAACTAGCAAGTTAGTTTTTGTTTGTGGCAGATGTTCAGGTGCAATAAAGACTGTAAACAAACAGGAAACAACTTCTATCTCATTCCAGGGTGAAAAACTAGAGGTAGTCGATAGCTTCCGCTATCTGGGCGCCCAAGTTAGTAGTGGGGGTGGGTGCGCTGAAAGTGTAGCTGCTAGAATAAGAATAGCCTGGGCAAAGTTTAGAGAGCTCTTACCCCTGCTGGCGACAAAGGGGCTCTCACTCAGAGTAAAAGGCAGACTGTATGACGCATGCATACGAACAGCCATGCTACATGGCAGTGAAACATGGGCTGTAACTGCTGAGGACATACGTAAGCTCGCAAGGAATAAAGCCAGTATGCTTCGTTGGATGTGTAATGTCAATGTGAATACCCGTCAGAGTGTAAGTATCTTGAGAGAAAAGCTGAACATTAGAAGCATCAGTTGTGGTGTGCAAGAGAGACGATTGCGCTGGTATGGACATGTGGTGAGAATGGATGAGGATAGCTGCGTGAAAAAGTGCCACACCCTAACAGTTGAGGGAACCCGTGGAAGAGGTAGGCCCAGGAAGACCTGGGCTGAGGTGGTGAGGCAAGACCTTCGTACATTGGGCCTCTCCGAGGCGATGACTACTGACTGAGACCTTTGGAAATGTGCTGTGCGTGAGAAGACCCGGCAAGCCAAGTAAGATCGTTGCCAGTGCCCCTGGACTGGCTCTTGTGCGGGTAGCACATGAGATGCACCATTTTGAGCGTGGCCGTTGCCAGTACCGCCTGACTGGCTCCCGTAGGATTTTCGAGTGAGATCGTTGCCAGTGCCCCTGGACTGGCTTGTGCGGGTGGCACATAAAAGACACCATTTCGAGCGTGGCCGTTTTCGTGCGGGTGACACGTAAAAGCACCCACTACACTCTCTGAGTGGTTGGCGTTAGGAAGGGCATCCAGCTGTAGAAACTCTGCCAAATTAGATTGGAGCCTGGTGTTGCCATCCGGTTTCACCAGTCCTCAGTCAAATCGTCCAACCCATGCTAGCATGGAAAGCGGACGTTAAACGATGATGATGATGATGACACACACATAAATGTATCATTTCTGTTTTCCCAGACCATTTCTGCCATTGGGATTCCTGAATTTTTTTTACCAGTCTTTTCCATCTATCTTCAGTCTTCAACTTTCTTCACATTTGACCAATCTGATATAGAATATTAGTTTGACTTTCATTAAGTGTATACTTGGTCTTTGTAATTATTGGTGGCACCCAACTCCTCTCTAGGATATTGGTGCTTTTGGTTCTTTAGGAACACATTTGCCTTTGATAGGCCTTATTTTTTAATCCTGTTGGGTAACCACATATCCTCTTCAACTTGTCAAACCCAGTAAGGGGCCAGTTTAATCACTGATCCTTCACCAATAAAATATGAGGTGGTGGTTATCACATTAGCCATAAGATGAATGGAAAGTTGGAGGAATGAGAGAGAAGTCATTTTTGATTCAACATATGTTTATTGTTAAAAGCTTATATTGGACATTGTGGTCCAATGATGAGCAACAAAGAAACATTGAAACATCCTTCTTCATGTAGTGGCTTGATTAAATAGGCTCTATAGTTAAATGTAGATGAGAGAGATATATAAAGAAAGACGGAGAGAAAGAGAGAGAGGGGGAGAGAGGGAGAGAGAGAATGAATGCAAGTGACCCCTACCATCAAATAATTTTTAAGTTAGTAGCAGTTCAGTTATTTGTAGTTTGTTTTGGGTTCAGCCCCACTGCATGGTACCTTGATCAAGTCGTTTCTGCTATAGTCTCAGGCTGATCAAAGCCTTGTGAGTTGATTAGAAGATGGAAACTGAAAGAAGCTTGTGGTACACACACACATACATACATGCCAGTGCCACGTAAAAGCACTCATGTAGTTCCATGTAAAAGCACCCACCACACTCTATAAAATGGTTAGCATTAAGAAGGACATAAGCCATATCAGACTGGAGCCTGAAGCAGCTCTGGTCAAACCATCCAATCCATGGGCAACAGATGTTAAATGATGATGATGACGATGATGCGTACATACATGTGTGTGTGTATTACTATCTCCGTGTTTTGACATTGTGATGGTTGTAAACAAGCATCACCATCATACAATCAACGTCTTTTGGTTCCAGTTTTCCACGAAGTTCAGCCAAGGGGAAATATTACTTTACTTGAAGCAGTTGTGTATTGATGACAAGAAGAGTGTCGAGCTGTAGGGAATGTGCCTCAACAAATTTCATCTGACCCATGGAAAAGTGGATGTTAAAATGATGATTCATGTTTGACAAGTCAGGTCAACCATTAACCGCCCCTGATATTGAATGTCACCCAAACTAAATGCTTGACTACATCTCTCCTCTGATCGACCAGTCATTTGTATGTCTCTGTCATTCACTCCTGTCTGTGTGTCTGTCTGTGTGTCCTCACATACAGTCTCCTTTTATATACTCCAGAACAAATCTGACTAGATAAATCTGTGGTGACATCATCACTTGAAAATCTGGGAGTTGTTTACATAGAGTTTTATTAGCCAGATTTTCTGCTGGTGTCATTACTTGATCCATCAAAATTCCAGATGTTTTTTACAAGGAATTTCCTGATTGGGAAATAACAGGTTTCAGATTCCAATCAAAGTGTAGACCTGTTACAAGAGGAATTCATAAAAGAAATGTTGTGCATGAAAAGAATGTATACCATAGGCACAGACGTGGCAGTGTGGTAAGAAGTTTGCTTCCTAACCACATGGTTCCAGGTTCAGTCCCACGATGTAGCACCTTAGGCAAGTGTCTTCTACTGTAGCCTCAGGTTGACCAAAGCCTTGTAAATGGATTTGGTAGATGGAAACTGAAAGAAGCCTGTCATATGTATATATGTATTTTTGTTTATATATTCGTCCCCCATTTTCACTTGACAATTGGTGTCTGATAACTTAGCAGTTCAGCAAGAGATTGATAAAATATGTCCCAGGCTAGAAAATAAAGTACTGGGGCTGATTCATTCGACTAAAATTCTTCAAGGCAGTGCCCCAGCATGACCACACTCTAATGGCTGAAACAAGTAAAAGATAAAAGATGTTATATAGCCCCAGGTCATCCCTGACCAAGGAGAAGGACAAAGCTGGATGTAGGATGGTGTTATGCAGGGTTTCCTTCATTTCTTATGACTAAGGAGTGAGTGATTTTTTTTTGTGGGGTGAGAGAGATTTATTTGCTATTTCTAGCAGGTTGATTGACTGGATAACATTGCACTAAAACCTTCAAAGTCACTACATATATATGAGGTCTCATGGCCAGTAATGAGCTTATAACTTGGCATAAACTGCATTTCAAACACTGAGCATCATCATTGGAACCAGAAGAACTCTCAGCTTCAAACAGATGTTGACTTTCAACAAAGGTCATACGAGATCCACAATGGAATACTGCTTCCATATCTGGGATAGTTTTAATTAAGTAGGGCATGATATGAGGGAGCTTTGGCTACTATTTCTGGCAGTCTGAGCAACCACTTATGGACTCACTTGTCGGCTCGTTTTCAAGGAACAGAGGTACTTCTTCAAGCAGAAAATCTTTTGTAAGTTGGTCTGTCACAATGAATATGCCATGAATGGGGATTCTCTCTTTATTCTACCAGAAAATAAAAATGGAAACATCACCACTATTTGCCAGTCTACAGGTGGATGTGTTGAACAGTTGATATCCTCACCCTTTATTTTTATTTCATTTTTCAATTTTTTTTTTTTTGGATTTCCATGATTTGAACAATGATGACAATTCTACAAAAAAGAAAAGCAAAACAAAAACCAAAAACTTTTCCCATTTTTAATTTCATTCCTCAATCCTTCGTTTTTTTTTTTTTTTCCCCAGAAAATGTTTTTGGGAGAATTCCATGTTTAAAGAAACGGATGTTACGATCTTGACAGAAAAAAATTAATTTTTCAAATTTTAATTTTTTTCTGATGTCGAGGGGGTGAACAAAATGAGGAATTCCTGCTTTCTTATTTTCTTTTCCCTACCTGTTTGAAACCATCACATTGCAAATATTGCATCGTCCTTTTATGCTGTTGCATCATCTTTGGGTGTGAAAATTGGTCAACATACTTGTTGAATTTGAGAGAGGGTAAAACAGTCAGGTTTGACCCAATTGTAATTGAGGTTGCTAATAAAATATCTGGATAATTTTTGGTGTTTAACAGTCAAAATTTTTTTCTCTTGGGATTCCAAATCAATTTTTTCCCACACTCATATCTATGTCTAACTTGATAATTTTCAGTTTTCGGAAGAAGAAAAAAAAAATGTGTAAAACGGGGCAAAATGAGTAATGATTAATTTCTATAATTTCTTCTTTAACTGCACAGGCGTAAATATATCAAAAAGAGAGCTACTTTAGCAGATTGTGAAGAAGCTATTGAGAATATTTTATGTTGATTTTTTTAGATTTTGTCGAGATTCGTTAATCTCCTATCATGTGTCATTTTTCTCTGGTCCTCTTTCATTTGACCTAGATAGTTTAAATTTTTGTGGCATTTCTGATCTTTCTGATGTTTAAGGATGGATACTGATGTGTGTGAGTCTGTTTTCAATTGTAATTCTGGAGAACTGCAGAAACAAGTTTACCTTATCAGGCCTACTCATTTTGCCCCAGCTAAATTTATTTGCTCAAAGAGAACGGAGATAATTTTCTAAAATAGTGTTCTGAATATGTTACAGTGTTTTTAATGCATTTAGAGAAAATCATTTGCTCAGCTGATATAGTTTTCGTAAGGTGATTAACATTAACTCTCTTACTCGTTTCAGCCATGCGGCTGTGGTCATGCTGGAGCACTACTATGGGGCGCACCATTAGTAAAAAAATTTTTTTTCTCAATCTCAAAAAGGCAGTAAATATTTTCCTCGTAAACTGCGGTCGGCAGCACCTCCTGATTAGTATGCCAACGAAAAATTAACTATTTTAGTAATGCAGCCCAATTCTCGAAATATGTTGCCAGTTCTTGACCTCAATTGATGGTTCTGTACTAAAGGCGGTGAGCTGACAATCGTTAGCGCGCCGGACAAAATAAGTACCGATACTCAAGTATTGGTATCAATTGTACTCGACCAGCCACCTCCCCACAACATTTTAGGCCTTATGTTTATAGTAGAAAATATTGTGTTTAAAATTTATGACTTTATATGTCAGCAACAAGAGGTCAAGGAAATTAACTAAACTATGTTTCTATAAATATTTTCGAATTTTAAGGCATTTTAGAAAAACTTTTTTAAATGCTTATTAATATTTCTACATCTTTCCAAAACTTTCTTATATGTAATTTATAAGTTTTTATTCGATATTTTCTTTTCCTTTAAATGTATTTGCTATTTGTTGACTTCATATATTTTCCTTCCCTCGAGTAGCTTTGTATTAACCTTAACATGGTGGTCTGTAATTCTCTTGTCTTCGCTTAAGATTTAGTCTCCTTTATTTTTCAATCAAACGAGCTCCGTTATGCCTCGAAGGAGTCGCTCTCGTTCCCGTTCAAGATCCCCACGTAAAGGTAACACAAATTTCTCACAGCTATACATAAAGAGTCCTAAAAACCCTAACATGTTACATGTTGTTGACATTAAACGTCGCCGAAAACTGTGTCTTTGACTACATTTGTTCCACATCTTTTGCTATAACATCTGTTACTTCTTTCCAACTTTTCCTTTACCTACTGTTAGACCTCGTACTATGAAATACACATTTTATTTTATAAAGATAGAAAGTAATCATTATTAATGATTGGAGTCACCTCCCCCACTTTTGACCAGAGGAAGACTTCTACGTGTTTTTGCACGACCCGCTGTCTATTCTCAGATCATACCCCGTGGTCTTAAAATAGGAAAATGCATTGTCTGAAATAAAGACGGAATACTTAGAGCATAAATCTGATCATTTAATAATGAACAACTATTAACCACAACTACGATTAACTACAACTCCCTCCCACCTTCTGAAACCCCTATCGGCCCCATAAACTCCATATTTACCGATTCGAATACCAACACTACCACAATCACTATTATTAATACACCTAACTACACCACCACGTGGTTGCCCAGCCTGTTAGAAATATCAGCCAATTCTTCCTCAAATTGTACCCTACCGTCTTAAAAAAGGGGTACATTGGATAGCATCATCTTACATATACTGTTTGCAATAAAGATGGGATGGTCTCCGCCGGATTGCATTTGATCATTGGTCTTCTTAGGTTTCACCTGGGGTTAAACAACGATGGCTGTCAAATATAAAAACAAATATCTCTAACCTTGCTAGTAATGGAGAGAACATGATACTCTCGTCCAGTGTATTTCCCCTTTATATATAATATGAAACACGATAGATGGCACGTGTTTTGTTTAGTTTAAAATCTTTCAATTCTCGCCTTTCGTTTCAATATTTCAAGCTGGCAGAATCGTTAGCACGCCGAACAAAATGCTTCACGGCATTTCATCCGTCTTTACATTCTGAATTCAAATTCCGCTGAGGTCCACTTTGCTTTTCTTCTTTTCGGGGGTCGATCGATAAAATGAGTACCAATTGAGCACTGGACCGATGTTATCGACTTCACCTCTAGCCTGAAATTACTGGCCTTGTGCCAAAATTTGAAACCAATATGATTGATGAAGTAATTGTGTTTTAATAGTTCAAACACTGGGCTAAATTTTATATCGCTAGAAATTTTATGTTAACTGATGATGATAAACAAATGTTAAAAGCATGATAATCATTGCTAACCCACATCATTTCTGTTCCCCTTTTTTATATTCTACTTTTTGTTTTTATCTTTTTCAGAAAGGGAAAGACGTCGAGATCGAGAAAGGAAGCGTAAGTATATTCTGAGTTGAATTCATTTGGAGTGAGTTTAGTAAGAGAGGAACCGTGCCGAAGCTGGTTGTGTGTTTGTCATTTTGTGTCTCTCATCACTTCACTTCTATTTAGTTGGTTTGTTTATGTCTCCTTGAGCTAGTGGTTCAGCAAAAAGAAACTGATGAAATAAGTACCAGGCATAAAAATTCGTACTTTTGTTGATTTTATCAAACTAAACTACTCTTCAAGATGGTGCCCCAACATGGCTACAGTCCAAACAGTAAAACCAAGAAAAGATAGCCATCTAAGAAAGTAAATAGATGCAGGTGTGACTGTGTGGTAAGAAGCTTGCTTCCCAGCCACATGGTTCTAGGTTCAGTCCTTCTGTGTGGCACCTTGGACAAGTGTCTTCTAAAAATATACAATCACATCATGGTGGTGAGCTGGCAGAATCGTTAGCATACTGGCAAAATGTTTAACAGCATTTTGTCTGTTTTCATGTTCTGAGTTCAAATTATGCCAAGGTTGACTTTGTCTTTCATCCTTTCAAGGTTGATAGAATAAATACCAGTTAAATAATGAGGTTGATGCAATCAACTTGCCCTTCCCCCAAAAATTGCTGGCCCTATGCCAAAATTTGAAGCCAATATGTTCCAGCAGATTTGAACACTAAAATATGCTAGTTGCTGTGGTGTATGTCACAGAAGAACTTCTCCCTTTTCTGAAAATAGTGTGTTCTGGTGCAAGTGATTCTGGAACACCTGTGTTAACGACACATTGTATCTCATCAGCCAGAAGCAACCAGACTTTCAGGCTTAAAGAAACCACTGGCTTTGTTCACACTTTACATCCGAATCTGCCATAATGTAGTAAGAGTTAGAGCACATATCATTGTGAATAGAATCACTTTGTCATTATTAAAGCTGGTGTGTGAGGGAAGCTGGCAGAATAATCGTTAGTGCATCTGGCAAAATGCTTTGTGGCATTTTGTCTCTTTTTACATTCTGAGTTCAAATTCTGCTGTGGTCAACTTTGACTTTCATCCTTTCAGGGTCAATAAAATGAGTACCAGTTGCATACTGGAGGTTGATGTAACCGACTTATCTCCTCCCTCAAAATTGCTGGCCTTGTGCCAAAATATAAAACCATTATTAAAATGGTGTTTGAAATGTAAATTAGCATGAAATTTTAATGGAAGGTTTTCACTGAGGTCACTTTAAGAATATCATGGGGCCAGGGGGCAGTCTCAATGGGCTGATATTGAAAGAGTTAAAAGATATCAACAACTATCTGTTCTTTATTTCTCTCTCTGAAGAGGTTGTTTCTTCTGCAAGCAAGCATGTTTTGCACAACTTTGAGTAAAATTATTCTTCTTTGAATTTTCAGACCGCCGCAGAAGTCGTTCCCGATCAAGAAGTAGGTCAGCACCTCGTTATCGTTCTCGATCAAGGTCAGCACCTCGTTATCGTTCCAGGTCAAGGTCGCCGCCTCGTTACAGGTCTCGTTCAAGGTCTCCCCGTGGTAGATACCGGTCGAGGTCTCGCTCACCTGGACGGAAAAATCGGTATGTATGATTATCATCATCATCATCATTTAACGTCCGTTGTCCATGCTGGCATGGGTTGGATGGTTTGACCAGGGCTGGCCAAGCTGGAAGGCTGCACCAGACTCTAGTCTGATGTGGCATGAGGTATGATAGAGTGATAGGGCACAGCTATCTTGATGTAGAGGAGGTTACCCTGCATTTCATGTGGGAGTAACTGGGAACAGATAATCCTATAAAGTTTTGCTGACTATTACTAGGACTGAAAATTTTAAAAAATTATATCTGTATTATATTTGGCTTAATCAAATCTTGCTATATTCTAACCTTTTTATTTAGTCATCAGCTCACTCAAAAAAAAAAAAAAGATAGCAAATGTATTTACAGATACAAATGAAATGTGTATTAAATATAAAATATATAATTCATAAATATCCATGGGATTAATTGCTTCATTCTAAATTCACTGGTTTTATTTATCTTTGTGATTATATTATTGCACATATTTGGCCCTTAAAACATCTACAAGAAAGTTCAGTTGCTGTGGGGAGGGAAGAAACTGATGTTTTGGGTCCTTTCTATATTTGAGAATGAGGAAGGGAAGAAGTGTCGTTGTCATTCTGACAAAGGCAAAGGAAATCCTCTTCTCACATCGTTTGCTGAAATCTTCTCCTTCATCTGAGAAAGAAAGGGAAAGAGAGAGAGAGAGAGAGAGAAAATAGTGTTGATACTTTGATTGTAAGCAACCAAAATGACATTACCTCCTCCTTTTCTTCCTCACTCTGAGAGGAAAGATGAGGGTCCGAAATGTTAGGCTCTTCCCTTCCTGTGTTAATCTAACAGCAAACATAATTGTAATTTAGTGATTTCCATAATTGAATTCTTGTTCTTGTTTCAGAGACCGACGAAATAAGTAAGTACAAACTTTTGTTTTTGTTTCATTTTCCAAATAATTGCTTCTTATACTACTAGCATGTACAGTACACTGGGAAGATTTTGGTTGCAGAAGATGGATGGATGGATTCCCTTTCATACTTCTGTAATTCTAAAAGTATCTATTAAAAAAATGACCTTCTGGCACTCAAACCAAAGTATGGCTTGTCTTGGCCTCTTGGCTTCATGGTTTTGCTTCGTGGGGCTTGAGTCATTCCAAGTTAATGGTCCCAGAGGCATCATCATGCATAGAGCTGACCAGGTCCACCAATGCTCTCCATCACTGGTGGTCCTGTGGCAGCCCCTCTGGAGATCCTCCCCAATCAAGTTCAGCCATCCGGTACAGGGCCTGCCATGAGGCCTCTTCCACCCTGTGGTTGCTGTGTCGGATGATCTAGAAGGAGATGGAGAACATGTCCATAACAGCCCCACCCATCCTACCAGAAAGCACTGGAATTGGTTAAGGGTGCATTCTATATAAAGGCATTTGTTTGAAAGTATTGGGTTAGTATTACTATATATATATGTGTGTGTGTGTGTGTGTGTTTGTCCCTCAACCATCACTTGACAACCGGTGTTGCTGTGTTTACATCCCCATAACTTAGCAGTTCGGCAAAAGAGAGTGATAGGATAAGTACTAGGCTTACAAAGTACAAGTCCTGGAGTCGATTTGCTTGACTAAATGTGGTAGGTGCTCCAGCATGGCCACAGTCAAGTGACTTAAACAAGTAAAAGAATATTATATATATATATATATATATATATATATTCCTTTACTTTCCTTTCCTTGTTTCAGTCACTTGACTGTGGCCATGCTGGAGCATCACTGTCGTTTAACGTCCGCTTTCCATGCTGGCATGGGTTGGACGATTTGACTGAGGACTGGGGAAACCGGATGGCAACACCAGGCTCCAGTCTGATTTGGCAGAGTTTCTACAGCTGGATGCCCTTCCTAACGCCAACCACTCAGAGAGTGTAGTGGGTGCTTTTACGTGTCACCCGCACGAAAACGGCCACGCTCGAAATGGTGTCTTTTATGTGCCACCCGCACAAGCCAGTCCAGGGGCACTGGCAACGATCTTACATACATACACACACACACACACAGACACAGGGTGCGATGGGTAAATCTTTGCCATTTTATATTTTTAATTTCATGCATGTGCATTGTTCTTGATTTTGTCAACTACACAGTATAGTAGGGTCAGCTGGGCACCATCTGTGAGAAAAACAGCACCATGACACAGTCAGTTTATTTACTGCACCCTGTATATATACGAGAGAGAGAGGTGTGCTAATGGTATAAAATGGCATTGCATAATAGGCCAGTTCCCCAACCTATAAACAATTACAGCATCTAACAAATATGAAAATCTTCTCTGTTTGTAGCATGGTGCGTAGTGACGACAGTGATGAAGAAGTACAGTTTATTATGGAAGAGAAACCACATGACAGTAAGTTCAATTTCTACTGGTTGTTGTTTTTTTTTATATCTCGTTTTATTTTGCTTCCATTTTAATCCTTTCTTGACATTAAGTATCATCAGCAGTAGTGGCATTCAACATCCGTGTCCATGGAACATGCGTGTTGAATGTGCTGAATGTGTTTTGGCAAGGATCCAATGGGTCTAAGGACTGCATCATGCTTTAGTGTCTGCTTTGGTTTCAATAGCTGGATGGGCCTCCTTCATGTCAATATCTTTATAGTGTGTCCTGTGTGCTTTTTTCATACAACTTTGCTTGCTCATAACACTGTGTAATACGATTTTTGTCCTTGGGTAGCAACTATTATTTCCTATTTGCTGACCCCTAGAAAGTATGAAAAATTACTAATATCTCCTTCGAATTTTTACTTTTGTTACATTTATTCAAACCCCAAAGAATCCTTCTCAGCACATGGCTATCATGCTCCCCCACTTCTCCTGCTAATGTTCAGAGATGCACATATTGTCAGCCACTGAGGGACATGCTCAAGCAAATCTGTGATATTGAGCAGAATATTTGCTATAACGATATTTCTGCTTCAGCAACTCAGTACTGAATGTGTCTGAAATGTAATGGAAAATAGGTCAATTTCAAAACATTGATGCCCAGGTGACAAAAGCAAAGTTTGAAGGGAATAGTAGGGATTTCCATTGATTTCTAGAAGCAAATAGGAAATAATACTTACTAACCAAAAATAAAAATTTTGTTACATAATGTAATGGCTCTAGAATTGCCAGTTATTCACTTTCCTCACAGTGAAGAATATGGTTCCAAGATTGGACTCATTCACTATTTGCCACTGCCCTCTGCTTCATTCTCCTGTAGCTGTATCAACTCACTCACTCATCATCGTATAACTTAACTAGGAATCTATAATTCAATTAGTGCTAAATTTTCTGATATTCTCTTCAAAAAATTCTGCTATTTCTATTTTCAGCTTCACAGTTGACGGACAAGACTGACGAAGAGAAAGAAATGTTTCGAGTGATGGGATTTTTACAGTTTGATACAACCAAAGTAAGTTTAACTTGCTATTGTTGAAGAATTTGAATATCCATAGTCTAAAAATCTAACAATATAACACCATGTAAAAAGCACAATGCTGGCGCCACACACACAAGATGGCTGTTTAGCCTTTTTATATTTATTATAAAATAAAACTCGTAAATTCAGGGTCTGGGTCTACTATATATTATGTGTGTGATGGGGCTATCTATGTATGGTAATGAATGTAATGTCACATTGATAAGGAAACGGTGTACTCAATTTTAGAGATATTGTGTCTTCATAGCAGCAAGTAACATGTGTTAATGAATGAAATGAGATAATTAAGATATGCTGCTTTCTTGTGTATCATGTATTATCTCCAAGATAATGTATTCACATCAGATTTTCTCAAATTAATTGATTTTTAGTTTTATTATTATCTCTTAAAAATTTATCACTTATTAATTTATTCATTTTCTCTAGGAAAAACCAGTAAATAAGAAACCAATATATGTAGCAAATATTGTCCACAAAAGAAAATACAGGTGCGTAAATTTTTATTCTTTTGCTCTTGAGGTTTTAGATGTAGGAGTGGGGGCGGGGACATCTGAAATTTAATTGATTTTTAATGAAGCTGAGTATCTTCTATAAGTTTTTCAAGGTATGACAATGTGGTAAGAAGTTTTCTTCCAAACCATATGGTTCCAGGTTCAGTCCCTCTGCATGGCACCTTGGGCAAGTGTTTTCTACTATATCGCCTCAGGCCAACCAAAGCCTTGTGAGTAGATTTGATAGATGGAAAATGAAAGAAGCTTGTTGCATGTATGTATATACATATGTGTGTGGTGTGTTTGTATTTGTGTTAGTCCTTCACCACTGCTGGACAACTGGTATTGATGTGTTTACACCCTTGTAACTTAGTAGTTCAGCAAAAGATATTGATAGAACAAGTACCAGGCTTAAAAAATAAAATATACTGGGGTTGGTTCATTCAACTGAAATTCTTCAAGGCGGGACCCCAGCATGGCCACCATCTAGAAACTGAATCAAGTAAAAAATGAAAGATAAAAAAAAATAAAAGGCGTGAAAGAGATATAGGAGATGGTCAAATAGGTGCAGCATGGCTAAGGTGTTGAAAAGTTCGCTTCACAATCACGAAATCCCAGGTTCAATCCCACTTCATAACATCTTGAGCAAATATCATTTTCTATAGCCTTAGGTCAACCAATACCTTGTAATGAAATTAGGTAGGCGGAAATTTTGTAAAAGCCCATACAGCTTTTATAAAAATTGTACCTATAATTCAAAAGGTTCGGCCGTTTCACACGCTTAATGTCACGTTGATTTCTGCCTGAAAATTACATATAAAATATACGTCTGTGAAATGCTTGGCCACTTACAATGCTAATTGAGGAGCAGACAATCGAGTTGAACAACTGAATCTTCATTGTTGAATAATGCAAATATAAGAGATGTGAAGGAGGCCAGAGGGTAGAAGAGGGCCGTAAAGCTGTATCTGTAATGACAGATATGAGGACACTTGTCTGAACATATATCATAATAATAATGATGCTTCTTCATCCTAGAAATTCAGATGCTATTTAAATTGCTCTTAAAAATTGCTATTGGTGATCATCCTTGGAACAATGAAAGGTAAAGTCTATTACTTTGATGTTTAACATGTCCAGGTGAATTCTGATCAAATAAAACTATGTTGACAGGCATTCCATCCATGATGTTCTCATCCTTTGTAGGTGGGAGCACATGGAATTATATTATCTCATGTATTCATTCTTGTCCCAAGACAAGTAATAATCTTCTCTTCTATCTAGCAATGATGTGTATATACATATTTCATTTTCATATAGGCAATGATGTATATAACAATTTCTTCTTCTCTTCTGTCCAGGCAATACATGAACAGACGAGGCGGATTTAACAGACCTTTAGACTTTATTGCTTAATTGTGTGTTTGCTTCACTGTGGAATCCTGTTCTATCAAATCATAGAACATCAGTGACCTACCAGAATACCAGTGAGCTACATCAAAAAAATACCATCTCCATGAGTCTAACTTAATTGACACCTCATCTCCATAATGTGCATATGTATTTTTGTTCATAAAATTACCTTTTCTACACTTCTTTTTCTCTTCTTAAATCCACTCCTTCAATGTTTCATTTTTTAAAGTTTAATATTATATCTTAAATAAAATTACTTAGGAGTTTAATGATATGCTTCTTTCTGGAGTATTTATTTAATTATCTTCAAGATGAGTTTTCAAATTAAATCTGCCAATCTGCGTATCTCACTGTGTTTGTAAAATTAATAAAAGTTTCATCGAAAGGAAATCTAATCCCACACAGAAGCATTTGCCAGAAAACAGTTAAGAGGTTCACTTTCAAGCTGTAAAAACCATACCAAAACAAACCTCAGTGGTGCTAGGAGCCAGTTCCTGTCAAACCATCTAACCCATGCCAGCATGAAAAACAGACGTTAACAATGTGTCTATGTATCTAGATATCAACTTTTCTTTCGATGTGATAAACAAACCCCATCACCACTCACTCTCTCTCTTCCTCTTTGAAACATCTAAAAACACAAAACCAATGCTGTCACTACTCACTGTCTCTCTCTCTCTCTCTTCTCTTTTGCTTTGTCACTCACTTCTTCATCCGTTGAAGTAAGTGTGACACATGACAGGGACATACAAAAAGAAGTTGGCATATTTAATATTATTGATCACTTATCTACATTGAAGAAAGGTCACAGCTCTGGTGATATGGACATACAATTAGAATGGCAGAGGAAGAATTGCAAGACAGGTCCCTTCCAGCCAAACTGACACACACCTAAGGGTTGACCAAGAACAAGATGGCTGGACAGTCTTATGACAGTTGCTTCTGACAGGAGGCGCTTGTGGAGTCAACTCCCATGACCCTTCAAGGAATCAGGGATAGAGTAAAATGGATGGATTGTCTTATATTTTTACGTATGGACCCCTTTGATTGCTGACTTATTCTGGTGGACCCCTCCCATAGCTATTTAATGTTTAAATAACTAGTTTTAAAGAAACTTTCAAAATATCCTTTTTCACATTAACTTGTGTGGGTTAAACCATGAAAAATGTTAGAGAAAGAAACCTAGTTGTTTCTTGCAAAACCTACAACATACATCTAAAGCAAAATCTTATCCTTAATTTACTATTTTGTTGCATGGGACCCCCCACCCCACCCCACAAAAAAAAAAATTTGTGGACCCTGCTTGGGAACTGCTGATCTATATTCTCAAAGAAACCAAAAGAATAATAAGCAAACATAATTGAGGAAATAATTTAATTCAATTTAGCATATTTAAAATACAAAACCTCCACCACAACTTGAGGTCTCTCCTGTGAGTATTAATATGGGAATTAGCTGAGAAAGCTCAACTTTCCCATTATTTCAAGTAAAAGGGAAGAAATGTCTCTTAAAAAGTTGTCACTTATGTGAATCAAAGTTTATTTAAATGAGAGGGGGGGGGTATAAAAAGAAATGGCGAAAGTTTATGATTGGCAGTGATGGAGTGAAGTGGAGTGGATCACAATCATGATTAAAAGGCAAGAATTTCATTTCAAATGAAAACGTATCAAATCTAAGTAAATATTAGACAAATGTTTATATATACAAATTTATTTTAAATATTCTTGTATTTAAAACCCGTTTCTAATATTCAAATTATGATTTAAACATAAAATAACAATACAATGCAGTATTCCTGCTGATGGAATTCACTAAAAAAATGATATTCTGGAATCAAATTGAGTGTAAATGTTATGGTTTGTACATGCAAGTTTTATTTGATCCCCCATCCCGCTCAGATTATTAGCATTTTTCAATTTGTTCTAAAGACCATTGATGACGAAAGAAGAAAAAAAACTTATTGCAGTGTTCACAGAAATAAATGTATAAGTTGCTTTGGTTTTACTGGTTTACGGCACACAGGACATTTATAGTTTAAAGTGGGACATTTTGCCAGACACATTTCACAAAATATATGACCACATAATGTGGCTCTAAATTTTATATTTTTACTCCGGATCTGCAACATCAACAAAAACAAAACATTCATTAAATAAAAAGGAAGAGACATTAAAAAAACAACAAAAAAACTATGTAGATAAAACAATCTCTGCTGTTATTAATAAAGTGTAGAAAGAAGATAAGTTTCTTATGAAGTTTGAAATCTAGCTTTAAATCCCTAACATTCTTAATCTTTAAAGTTAACATGGGAACAGGAAAAAAAAAAAAAATATTAAAAGATCAACACTTACTAAGAATGCCAAACCACAGCAATCTGTCGAAATTTCAGGGAGACAACACAGACTTGTCCTACCATACACCTAACTTACTTTTTAGGGCCAGGAAATACTTCAGTTACTAACCTTTATGTGAAATACTAACGTTTCCTCCAGCAAGCTGGACTGGCACAGTCACAAGACAGCTGTTCCAACTTAGTAAACACATAACAGCCACCTCCCTCTCCGTGATTCATCTCTTGGCCCCACAGACACTAACTCCATCAATCTCTCAAGACTGGGACAACATAGACAATACCCTTCATCTTAGTTAATATTTCCTTAATTACTATGGCTTCTGTCATGCATCATAAGGTCTAGAAATGGAAAGTGGCAGGGTTAGTCACTTAAATTGACCTTAGTACTTGTACCTGGTACTTTGATTTATTGAACCCACCAGGTGGATGAAAGGCAGTTATCACAGTGGGTGTTTAAACTTAGAACAGGGTCTATAGCTCAGAGAATCTCTCCAGATCAAGCAGAGAGGTCACAGATCTGGTCCTATGGACATGTGATTAGAATGTTGCAGGAAAGAATTAAAAGACAGATTCTTCAAGCTGAGCCAAATGGCAGGAAGACCTAAAAGGTAGACCAAGATTGAGATGGTTGGATAATATCCATAGCCTCGGTTGGTCACCCTTGAGAATCCAGCCAGAAAGTCTAATGATGGTTGTGTCTGAGAGGACCCTGTGAGGGCTCTACCTCCATGATCCTCCTAGGAATAGTAGGCAGAGGAGATGGCTGGAGGACAGAGTGCTCAAGGCTAACAATTCAACTAATTTACTGTCCTAAAAGTATAATGAAAATAATAATTACATTTTCAAATGTCTCCAAACACAATGGACAGATCTGAGATGCTGGGGATGTTCTGTGTGATCTACAAATAAAGACAAAATGGAAAATTCTGGAATCATTTATGATTTGAAAACTACAAAGGCAAAATTTGCACCTGAAACTAATATGATATAAAATTATTTATTTGAAAGATTTCTGGTTTGTAAGCTCTATTCATAGCTATGTCTTTTTCAGCAGGCTCAATCTAACTACCAGATATAATTAGCAGGATTAGATAAAACTCAAAAGGAAGGGCTATTGTAGACTTGGAGCAAGAAGCCTCACACTCCAGTTTTGGCCCTGGTTTTCGTTTACAGGGAACATTTAATAGCAGATGTGCAACATTCTTTACTGCACACTCAACCACATGCTACATGGGGAAATGAGCAAGACATACAAATGGGTATCTTCTTCACCATGAATAACCACGTATCTTTGTTGTTTGTCAATAAGGATTCAGCTGTTCAACTGAATTACTTTCTGAATTAATATGTACATAGCCGAGCATTCTACAGACATGAGTACCCTTAAAGTAATTCACAGATAAAATCAGTTGGACATATTTTGTATTACAAGTACAATCTTACATATTACAAGTTCAGGCTTACACACAGTTTCCATCTACCCGATCTTACTTCCAAGATATGGGCCAACAAGAGGCTTTAGGAAATGACATCTGCCCAAAATGCCACACAGTAATATCCAACCTGAGACTTTGTGGTCACGAAACTTAACCATTTGCCCATTCTGTACCTTCTTCATTAAAATAGATTAGAAAAAAACAAAAGGCAGATATTTTTGAAAACCTACTCTGATTCAGTTTCTGATGTAGACGGCACATTTTTTCTAAATGAACGGCTCTGTAAAAATAGAATTTAGAAAAGAAAAATTAGAATTCAATAAAAATATTGAAGTATTTGTTTTCTATTATAGTGAATTGTGTGAAAAAATAATTGAGAAAAATTTGTTAATTTACACCAATGATTCTCATTTTTCTAAATTAAACACAGATCTATGTTCCATCATCATTTAATGTCCACTTTTCCATGCTAGTATGGGTCTGATGGAATTTGTTGAGGCAGATTTTCTACAGCCAGATGCTGTAAGTAAGGTAATATCTCCCATGATCAAACATGTTATAACAGAAGACTGAAAACAAAGGACACCAGTTGCAGGATGATGACTTTCATTTACAATGAAGTCAAGGCAAGGAGACGGTAACACACGCACATCATATGATGGGCTTCTTTCAGTTTCCATCTACCAAATCCACTCACAAGGCTTCCAAGGTTATAGAAAAAAACATTTGCCCAAGGTGCTAATGTTGGGACTGGGAAGCAAACATCTTACACACAGCAACACCTACTCCAAAGATTGAAAATTTTTCCTAAGCAAATATTTCTACATATGAGGGTCAGCTGAAAAGTTTATAGGCTGACCAAGATCCCTTCATGAAATGTGACCAAATGATGTTCATTTTTCAACATAGTTCCCTTTGTGATCCACACACTTCTTTCATCCATGTTGCAGTGCTTAGATCCCATTGGTGAACAAGTTTTCATCCTGCTGGTCCAAAATGCCATCGACAGCAGATCTGACATCATCATCATCACTGTGATACTGGTTCCCAGCCAAATGGTTTTTCACGTTGGGGAAACAGATGATAGCCAGACAGAGCCAAATCCCTAAAATAAGGAGGATGATCAACCAGTTCAAAGACACAGCAGCCATTGAAAGCAAGAACTTGTATGCTGGAGCGTTATCCTGATGAAACAAGATCCCTCTCATCAGTTTACCTGAGTGATTGTTGCTCTTGACAACCTCCTGTAACTGCCTCATCCTGTTGGCATAGTAACCTCCATTGATGGTGTAACCCTTTTGAAGGTAGTCAATAGACACAAAGCCTTTTGCATCCCAAAAAACTGAGGCCATCACCTTCCTTGCAGATGAAATAACCTTGGTTGTTTCCACTGCTTCAATTGTCTCAGTCTATGGCTCGAAGTGATGACGCCAACACTCATCGTGACTTATGAAATGTTCAAGGAAACCAGCTGGAAACTTTGCCTTAATGTCAGATCTTCCCATGATCACATCACAAGAAAATTAATAACTAATTTATACTTCTACAATACACAAAATATTGTAACAATTTGTTTTACACAATTCTTAATATTTAATAATAAAAAATAAGATTTTTAAAACATCAAAAGGATAGGGGGGGGGGTATCCAAGAAAAATAGGAATGAAAGGGGCTCAAAGGTAAAAAGTGGACGAGATTCACTGAATTGATTAATAAAAATTCATTTACCAACACATTACAGATGTGAGTAATGTTTTAGCTTTTGGTATTTGCAACACACACAGACACACACACTACTTTCAACTTGACTCCCAGAATATTCACACAGAAATTACATGTTAGTACCATGGCAGAGTAACAGACAAAACTAATATGGAAAACATTTTATGGTAATATGCCATTTTTGTGTTGTTTTTTTATAATTGTCAATAATGTTTGGTGGAAACACAGTAGATAAAAAATAAAATAATTGATTAACCTCGATTATGGGTTCATCAGGAATCAATATAGGATCTGGAAAAGAGGAAAAAAAAAAGAAAATTTTAAAACAATATATATTTCACATCCCTCTCCCTCTCCCCCTCCCCCTCTCTCTCATTCTTTTACTGGTTTCATAATTTGACTGCAGTCGTGCTGGAGCGCTGCCTGAGTTAATTGACCCCAGGACTTTTTCTTTGTAAGCCTAGAACTTATTCTAACGGTCTTTTTTGCCGAGCTGCTAAGTTACGGGAACATAAACACACCGGCATTGGTTGTCAAGAGATGTTGGGGGGGACAAACACACACATATATATATGATGGGCTTCTTTCAGTTACCATCTACCAAATCCACTGAGAAGGCTTTGGTTGGCCCGAGGCTATAGTAGAAGACAGTTGCCCAAAGTGCCGTGCAGTGAGACAGAACCCGGAACCATGTGGTTTGGTAAGCAAGCTACTTACCACACAGCCACTCCTGCACCTATATATATATATATATATATATTTGAGACTAATATATATATTTTATGATTATATATACATACACAAGATACATATGTTTTGAGAATGATGTGTATCTGCATGAAACTTATGTCTGTTGAAGCATAGAATGGTGCAAACCATAATTTTGTTTCAGAGAATTTGTAGGTACATTACAAATGTTATACACATTTTCATTTTAAACCAATGCTGTTTCTAGTGTGTGGAGAGAGAGAAAGAGAGAGAGAGAGAGAGAGAGATATGTTAAATAATGATAACCAAAGTTGCTCCAAAAGAGCAAAAGGAAAAAGAAAAAAAAAGATATGCAAAAGTCAGAAATGGCAAAAACTGGAAAATATTTGATGTTGAATGAAAACATTAAAAATGTCATTAAAATATAAACAATCCAATTTGATAGTTAAAGAAGTTTTCTTACCACTTGCTGAATTGCCAATATTCTGAAAGGAAATAAATAAATAAATACAAATAAGCACAAAAGAAATTAGCCAAAGTTAATTTAGAACTTTATTACCACATAAACACTTCAAATAGTTGTTGGTTTTCTTTCTAGTTTAATCCTTTTGATATCAACCAGACTGAGATCAGTCCTGGCTCTATGATATATGCTTTGTGTTTTAAAGTTATCTAATTCAAAACCTTCCCCTAAAATTTGATGGATTGTAAATTGAAAGCCAAATGTCTTGTTACAAGGACAGACCAATGACAGCAGATAATTCCCCAATACCCTCCCAGTTGGTTGTTCACTGCCCTTTCGAATCAACTGTTTATGGCCATCAGTAGAAAAATAGATACCAAGAACTCTTTAGTCTTGTGAGTTAGATGATTTCCTCAGTGATGCTGGTGCCATGAAAATAACCGAAAAATGTACCCAATCCACTCAGTCATAGAAAGCTGATTGATAACAATATGACAGAAATCAAAGCTAGATCTGCCATGAAGTCTAGTCTGTTGCACATCATGGCTGCAATGCTAACTTCCAAACAAACCATTGCAAGAGCCTCTATATTATCATTTGATTAGTTAGAAATAGCTAGATATATCAATGACAACCTACTATCTTTTAAATAAGACAACGGTGAACATACTGGATAATGCAGTCTGAGAAAAGCTATGACAGAAAAGACTAGATGGCCACATGTAGAATGCCTCTGATCATAGGAGTCTGATCAATCAAGGCTGACCTGCTTTTCTCTGCCCTATAAAACAGTAGGAGTGAGTTAATGTTTTTATTCTTAAATATGTGCTTATATAACTTCCATAAGTGAGTGTCTCCATCTGCTAGTGATTATACAGGCACCTGAAACAATTAGCAAAAGTGTGGTACAAGCTACCAGGAGAGAAAAGCTTGACAAAAATCAACCTCGTCCTCCACCAACATTGTCATGCAGCAAATGCCATTGACTTTTCTATGCAAGAATTGGTCTACAGAGTCATCAACGTTATCATCTTAAAGGAAGCGTTCAACAAAGAAACTAAATTCTCAGATACAAGATAAAGCCGATGATATATATACGTATATTTTAATTTTCATTGAGTGTAAGGAATAGTGAAATATAAAATGCTTCATTCAAAAAACAAGAATCAGGATTAAAATTTCAACCGCAACTATCCACTCCATCCAAGATATTTCCGAAGATGGACAAAGTATCTTATGGACATTTCAGATTATATGGGTGAATTAAACAAACTTTGTTTACTTACATTACTTTTCAAACGATTTTGTTTCCGTAATCTTTTCGTTCCAGCTGTTCTGTGTGTATATACAGCATCTGAAACAGTATAAACAAGGAAAATTACGAACAAATATTGGTTTCAAATTCTGACACAAGGCCAGCAATTTAGGGGGAGGGGACAAGTCAATTACATAATGAAACAAATAATGAAAGAAAATACACTGAGATGACTTTCTGAAAAAATATAGAAGTGAAGACTTGCAATCGTCTTTTTTAAAAGTGAGGCCCCTTGTCTTTTATTTGTTTCAGTCACTAGATTGCGGCCATGCAATCACAAGGCTTTGGCCAGCCCAAGGTGTCATGCAGTGGGACTGAACCCAGAACCATGTAGTTGGGAAGCAAACTTCTTATTTCTTTATTGACCACAAGGAGCTAAACATAGAGGGGACAAACAAGGACAGACAAAGGGATTAAGTCAATTACATCGATCCCCAGTGCGTAACTGGTACTTAATTTATCGACCCCAAAAGGATGAAAGTTCAAATTCTGCCTCGGCGGAATTTGAACTCAGAACGTAACGGCAGACGAAATACCGCTGAGCATTTCGCCCGGCGTGCTAACGATTCTGCCAGCTCTCCGCCTTCTTACCGTGTGGTAAGAAGCAAACTTCTTACCACACGGTCACACCTGCACCTATGTATATAAGTTGTTTTTTTTTAATAAAATAAAATAAAAAGTGAGAATAAAAATGTTTAAAAATTATGAAAAAACAATTTACCTCTTGCAATTCTTCTTGGATTGTCCTGAAATGAGAAATTGTAGAGAAATAAATGTCACCAGCAACATATTGAGTTAAACGAAGATGAACATCACCTACATTAGACTGGAGCAGCTACAATTGATTTCAGTTCTCTCACCTAAATGTAAATAGTCATCTAACCTTAACCCTATAACAAGAACCTGCTAGGCCCCACCCACTTCTTTCATATCTTAACCCTCTCATCTGCTAGCAAAAAGCCCCCAACCCTTGCTTTTCATAGACTCGCAAGCTCACTAGTGTCGGTGGCACAAAAAAAGCACTTAGTACACTTTGTACAAAAAGAACATCTGTATACTTACACATATTGTAATAGGTTCAGCACTGACTACATCAGAAATAAAGCAGCTCATGTCATGAATGTTACCTTCAATAGAAAAAAAAGAGAATATAAAAAAAAGCCTTAATAGATTTATGTGGAGAGGTGAGAGAGACAATGTCACAGTGATGACCTGCATCAACAATTGTCGATGCATGAGAGCGAACATTTGATGGAATTGGTAAGAAGCACTTAGGCCAATGAATTTGTAACTTTTTGCCAGTCTTTTTTCGCTGCTTTCATGGATTCCCATGACTCCATCCAATTTTCATTATTACGGACTTGAATTGGGAGCTTGGGGGTCACAGTGAATCTATCACGAGCTGATCACACAAATATGACCACCACTCCTACGGATGCATTACAGTTGCTCTCTTGACAGAGCTTGGCATCCAAGTGCCGGCATCACTCACTGGCACAAGTGCCTCATAGGTGTCACTCACTGGCACAAGCACCTCATAGGCGTCACTCACTGGCACAGGCGCCTCATAGGGAAGTTGTGGAAGAGGGAGACAAGGAAGACATGGAATGAAGTATTGAAGTCCAATCTCAAGACACTGAATTTTATGAAGAAGATGACAGAGAGGACTGAGATATGTGGTGCATTGCTATATTCGAGAAGACCTGTCCACTGCAACAGAATTGAGATCCGAAAACCAAGGTGCCACATAAAAAGCATTGGTGTGGGTGCTGGTGTCACATAGAAAGTACTCAATACACTTTGTAGAGTGGTCGGCATTAGGAAGGGTATTATTGCCCAGCCTATTCTCTTATTCTAGCAGCTACGCTCTCAGAGCATCCGTCCCTGCTACTGACTTGGTCACCTAGGTAACGGAAGCTAACAACTACTTCAAGTTTTTTCCCTTAGCATGTGATGGAATCAGTTTTCTGTACATCTTCAGTGTTTATTGCCCCAGTGCATCTGCCACACACAAAAACTATCTTCCTAATTAACCATCCTTTGATATTGCTACACCTCTTATGTGTCCATAGCGTACACCAGGTACATCTTATGGAGTTTCTAACTATGCCTTTTCTACAGGTGGAGCAGGGCCATCTACCTGAAGGGGTTTTTGATTTGTCCGCTTCTCACATTTTGATAATTAGCTATTATTAGGAATTGTGTAAAAAAAAAATTTGAAATATTTTATGCACTGTAGAAGTATAACCTGTACTGCACATAAATTTTAGCAACAAAATCTTCTGTGGAACCCCAGGGGCCATATGGACCCTGGTTTGAGATGCACTGATTAAGATATTTTGATAACTAAAGCAGTAAAATTTACCTGCTGTAGGTTGTGACAGGGAATCCTGAAATGAGAAATTGTAAAACATATTTAATGTAAGAAGGAAAACAAACATGAAAAGAATAAAGGAAAATTGAAGATGGTGTCTGTAATTTTATGTCGGTGTGGTTGTGTGGTAAGAAGCTTGCTTCCTAACCACATGGTTCTGAGTGGATTTGGTTGACAAACTGAAAGTAGCCCACCATGTATATATACGTGTATGTGTCTGTCTGTCTGTCTGTCTCTGTCCTGCACCACCATTCTACAACCAGTGTTGGTGTGTTTATGTACCTGTAACTTAGCAGTTTGGCAAAAGAAGCCAATACAAAACTAAGAATCCAGTGCAAGTTATTTTTAAATAACAAAAAAAAAAAAAAAAGAAAATTCTATGCAGACATTGTTAAGAAGTTTGCTTCCCAACCACGTTGTTTTAGGATCAGTCCTACTTTGGAGAGGTGTCTTCTAATATAGCCCCAGGCTGACCAAAGCCTTGTGAGTAGATTTAGTAGGCAGAAACTGAAAGAAAAGTGTGTGCGTTAAACTTAAAGGTACAAAAAGGGAAATTTGCATAGAAGAATTTGGTTCAAGATACAAAATAATCTTGAAATGATTGAAGTTGCATATCGTCACACACAACAAAAGCTTCAGTTTACTTACACAGATCATTGTTGAATGATTGGTTGTAGTAGCGGACATCAAAGCATCATCATCGCTTAGATCATAAATATCTGCAATACGCAAAGATGTTATGCAAGAGTAGTTTTTTCATGGAGGACAAGAGACAGAGTTTAAATCTTGAAGCTGAACAGATAAGCAATGCATATTCAAAATGTCCTCCTTTTAAGAGATACTTACATGTAGATTCCATTCTGTTAGCTGTATATCTTGAACCAAAGTTTGGCATTGTATGAAGAACTGCCTAAGTTGATGAGTCAATGGCTCTCTGAATAAGAAGAAAATAACCTTTTGACATACAGATTACTTGGTCAAATTTAATGCTTATTTATTGTTTTAAATTAACCCTGCATTATGCCCCAGCTTTGAGAATTTGGTGATGTAACTTAATTTCTACAATGTCATTGTGGAGTTTGAACAAAAAATATTTAGAATATTTTGGCTAGATATGGTCAGTTTAAATGCTAAAGAGGTAAATAATTCCTGGCATAATGTCACAAACTTCTAAGTGATAAACATAGAATTGATAACTCTTTTCATACAAACTCATCCAAAGCTGCCATTGTTTCTACAATAAAATCTTCTTAGTTTAAAGTGACCTGAATTTAAAAATCTTTTATCAAAATTTCATGTTAATTTGTTGCAAACACCAGCTTAAATTCTTTTTCTTAAAAATTAATTGGAACAAACATAGGAATGTGAGAAGAAAAGGGTTATTCAACCCAACACCTGACTTTGAACTTATTTTAGACAAAACTTGCAAAGAACATTTATTTCTTGCAATGCTATCGCTTATCAGTTTTACATCCCTTTTCCCATGCTTGTATGAGATAGACAGGTCCTCTCCAACACAGCATCCCACCATAACCCTAAAACCCTAAACTTAACCCTAAAACCCTAACCCTGACCCTAGTGAAAATCGTGCGGGTGTTAATCTGAAAAATTACCGTATTGAGTGGTGTTTCTCAAGTTTGTAATACCCGAAACCCACAAATATTCGAAATGAGGGTGATTACATGTGTAAACGGACAGAAATACTACAAAACAAAATTTACCATTATGCTGTGTCTGGGGGGAGAGCTATACTGTCTTAATGCCTTATTATCGAACATACACACACTGGTTCGATTTCCACTCGTTTATTATTTATATTTTGTCTTCCAAAATTTTCGTTGCCTTTTGCAAGAGTCAACATCCAGTCTTCTTGGTCATATACAGAGCAATATATTCCTAGAATTTATTATTTTATCTAATTCGAGGAGAGAACAAAGTAAAATCTTCGCAAAAAGAAACCCCCAAACGAACAACAACGCCGAAAAAGGTCCATGCCTGACCACTGCAGGACTTCTTTACAAGAATAATAAGAATTTTAGAAGAAGTAAAAATAATAGATATTGCTAAACAAGGTAAAGGTGGACCGGTAAACACGAAGATTCCTATATTTCTGAGAATGAAGGGAGTTTAAAACGAATGTCCCAAAGAACACAACAAAATAAACGTGTGTATTTTAATCCCAGCTTCAGACTAAAAGCAATTTGTAAATAAATACAAGGATGGTGGACCCACGGAATTCATTATGATCCCTTCCACAAAGACCTGGCAAAGTGAGATAGAAGGTCTTCTTAAAATGCCAATATATAAGTGATAAAGCAACCACGATGTGAATGGAATTATAAACACAAAACTTTTAAGTATTCCAGACATAACATGATCAAACATATTTCACTCGGTGCCAAGAGCTGTTATAAATTTCTCCCTTAAATAAACTAATAAAAAAAGAAATTACTAAACAATCAATTTCCTCTGTCCCTACCTGCTTTGCTCCAGAAGAGTTTCTGACAGAACAAATTATTCTAAGACAATAAAATTAGAAACATATAATTCAAATAGTTAAAACAAATAATTCAATCCAAAGAAATACCAAGACATTTCCAGAACATTACAACTTTTTGTATAATCCATTTGAAAAGAATTCGGCAAACATTCTGCCGAATGAAATATATTTCTAAGTAAATATGATTTATAATAATGAAATATAATACTTACACGACTTTCAAAAGTGTTATTTTTGCTGCAAATGTCCGTTAGAAGTGAAAACAGCTCTAATAATGAACGTTCCCAGAGCGAAAGCCGGTCATGAAGTTCAAGTCCCGCATGAAGTCAGTTCCTTTTATATACCTGGCAAAAATTGTCTGTGTGTGTGTGTGTCTGTGTCTGTGTGTGTGGGGGGGTGATACAAACAAGAAAAATAGACTCAAAATATGAGTATATTATGATAGTGTGCGCGTGTGAAGTAGAGTGTGTGTTTGAATATGTAAGTGTCTGTATGTTTTTGTATGTGTGTGTATGTGTACGTTTCATGTGTGTATACATATGTATGTGTATATGATCAGCAGATGAGATCCAGAGGTTCTCAGTAGAGAAGACATTTTGTAGTGTACAAATGCTTCTTAGATTCTTATCCAGCCAAAATATTCAACTTGTTTTATGTTCAAACCAGCCCGTTCCAGCCTATCACACCTACCCAACAATGTCATTCTAAAAATAACAATCACATCATGAACATTTTGAAGCTACAAGATAATACATGATTAATTCAAAACTAAGTGAATGAATAAACATTACATTTGATAGAATCTGAATGCTAAAGGGTTAGAGAACAACAAGTGACGAGAATATTGTGGTGGTGCTTAGGGGTGGAGGAATTTTCACTGGCATCAATCAATATGACCACCATTGTGGCACAGCTGATGTCTTTTGTTCAAGTGGCAAAAGACTTCCCCAAGTGAAGATTTAAACTCAGTAATTAAGGAATACTAATAATTAAAATATCAGTCAATTGTATTGTTTCCTAATCCCTAGCTATTTACGGAAGGGAGCTGTAACTACCCATAATACCTATTAACAGAAAGATGTACTGAGGGAGCAAGAGTTAAGCCTTTTGTTAGCATATTTCTGTTAAAACACACTGCTTACCATCCCATTTTGCATTCTCTTCTCCTGTATCTTGAGGATATGCCCTGGCACTTCACCATCATCTTTCTCTCACCCTTCTCTCTCTTGCACTTTCACATTTCAGAGGAAAATTTGTGATTTAAAGGAGATCTGGCTGTTGTTTCTAGCACATCCCAAAACCTCCCTCCTCATTTCTTTCTCACTCACACATCTATTGATATTTTTCAATATTTTTCTCCCCATAAACAAATTTCATGGAATGATGATGTCATGCGTAGTCCCCCAACTGAGTGAAGCCATGTTATGTGTGTAAGAAAAGAAAAAAAAACCTATTAAGGTTCAAGAGGGGTGTCCACAATATTTGCTTGTAAATTTTTTACATACAGACTTGAAATTTTGTCAGTGGATGCTTTATATACCACTGGCTTATAGTTATGTAATTTTAGCTGATCTTGCTGAGTAAATTTGATTTTTATGGGCAGGTAAATTTAATTAACAGGTGTAAAAGCAATAACATTATGGATAAATACTAAAACTGAAATTCTTAAAGCATCTTACCTGTTTGATTTGTTACGAAAATTATCCCAGATGGCAACCGACAAAAATCTTGCCACTTTTCAAGATGAAGCACATTAATTTGAATTAATTAAAATACAGGTTTAATCGGTACAAGATTTTATTTTTTCAGTAAATATTTCATACCTCGGTGTAGAATATTTTTTTTCCACAGTTTTTTTTTTCAGGTTCATTCAATGCATCTGACCTCTAAACCCGCCGCAAGCCACTTTTTCTGGGGAAGAAAGGTGAGAGGGGTGATGGGGACTTCAAAGTTTCCCACCAAGGGAGTTTTGTTTTGCGGATCTTTTTTTTCTTTTCCAGGTTATTTTGCATGCTTTCAACAAATGTGACATCGAAATCACGCGTAAATGGTTTCTTTTTCCAGAAAAGGAAAGATTTGGCAGCTATTTCTAGCATGCCCTGCTACCATGTAACAGCTGTTTGCATTCACACTGAAATATTTACCAACTTTTTTCCTTCCATTTATTTTTTTCCCTTTATGGAAGTCAGAATTTTCTCTGTTGACTTCCTCAGTTAATTTTGCTTTTCTCCCAGTTCTGTGCTTTCTGGAAGAAAAGCCCTCACATTATCTCAAAGCTACAAGAATTCACTAACATGATTTGTTTATTCTTTTAAAAGATTTCACAGAGGAATTAGATACAATGGCTTTTGGCCAGTTTAAACACTAAAGTGCAAGAACTATAAAATCAGCTTTTTTGGCCTTTTAAATGTTCACCGGTTTATATGAAATTGTTAGGTTAACAGACTTGAGTTAATGGAAGCTAAATGTAACTGAATTTCAACTATATATACATATATATATATATATATATATATATATATATATATATATATATATATATATATATATATATAGGTGCCACCTATCCTGGTGCCATGTAAAATGCATTTGAGCCAGTGTCACTTAAACTGCAGCTGTGCTGGTACCATGTAGATAGAACATGTGTCAGTACCATGCATGAAGCGCCCAGTACACTTTGTAAAGTGGTTGGCGTTAGAAATGACATCCGGCCGTAGAAACCAAGCCAAAACACACAATTGGAACATGGTGCAGCTGTCCGGTTGGCCAGCTCCTATCAAACTATTTAATGCATAGCAGCAGGGGAAAACATATGCGTGTGAGTGTTTACAGAAAGTGCGGGAATTTCGGAGATCCTTGAGTAGAAGCAAGTAAAAATGGAAATCTTTAGAGAGAGAGAGAGAGAACCCCCCCCCCCCCCCCCCCCCATATGCACACACGCACACAGACATGGCAAATGTGTGCAAGGGAGAGAACTGTTTTAGGGCGCGGCAATGTTTGTTTGAAGTCAGGTGACTCTTATTTACATCCACCATGTTGGTTGGATGAGAGGGAAGACGATTGGAAGACGGTGTGTGTTTGTTTTGCTCTGGTCGTCGCCTTTCATCTGCTGTTTGCAAACGGAGCCGAAGTGACATCGCAGGTCACTTACGAAAGGGTTACATTAAAGAAATAATCTCCACGAAAAGCTGCAAAGAAAAGAGCTGACAGCTGTTGAAATCGCAATTAAAACTTATAAAAAAAAAAGAAAGAAAAGCCTAAGAAAATGGCTTCCCAACGTTTTGAGATATGACGTGTCATAAAAGAGATTTAGATAGAGATATATATAGGTAAATATATATATGTTGTAAGAGTGGGGCCAAACAGACAAGTGTTTTGTCGTCGATTAGATCTCCTGTCTATGACAAGTTGCCTTTGTGTCGTGTTTTTTAAACTGGTCATTTGTGATGCGATAATGTATGATTGCAATCGGCCTCGCTGAGAGCAACAACCTCCCCCAGAGCTTAACTTACGACCATAAACAAGGAGAATCAGAGAGAGAAACAGAGACAACCGATCAAAGATGTGGGTACGGATAGTGTTGCTCATAATTTACATTGCCGTTCTGTTCGTCATAGCTCGTCTTTTGGAGACGTTTGCTTGGTATGATGCCGGTCTGCTTGCTCACCGTTTGCTCGACCCAATGACACTGTCCGTGAAGAAGCTGAAAGCACTTCTGGAGCAAAGAGGTGTCGGATACGAAGGCATCGTGGAGAAGAAAGAACTCACAGGTTTGGTAGAAGCCACAGGTAGGTTCGCATTCCTGCTTTGTAAACTCTTCTCTTCTCCTTTCCAATATAAACGCATTAATACGTGTGTCTGTGTGTATATATATATATATATTATATACACACAAGCACGCATAGATGCCTATGTTTGGGTTTTAATTGCTAGACATATCAATTAAACTAGTAAACTAATTATGCTCTAGTGAACAAGAAACTTTAATCTATAGTTTTCACGTAGAGATTAATAACAGAGCTTTACTATGATTTTGTTTTTAGAGAAATATTTGTCACACATCGTAAATAACATGGTATTTGTAAAATTGAATTGTTTGTATTCGTTTGATGACAAGTTTTAGAATAAAACAAATATACCATGCCTTCCTATTTATGTATATGTGTGTACACCACATAAGTTAGTGATTGATATATATATATATATATATATATATATATATATATACATATATACATATATATATATCACTAACTTATGTGGTGTACACAGATATATATATATATATATGTATGTATGTATTCAGTTTATTTACTGAAACAAAAGTTTACAAGAACAAGTTAAAACTTGTAATTTTTGCAGCAGTTAATTAGCTAATTAACTAATTAGAAGTGGTAACCATTGTGTATACAACTGTTTCTTGGTTTAATTTTGTGTTGTTTTGATGTAAATTCTTTTGATAAAATTTTAATTTCTAAAACGTATTTCGCAAAGTGATTGTATGAACGAGATATGAAATACTCTAAGAGTTAAAAAGGAGAAACAAAAGTAATTCTGGAAAACTTCTTTGCCGTCAGCTGAAAGAATTCCCAATGATCTGCCAGAAATAGCAACCAAATCTCTCTCAAACCACATCCTACAACATTGAAAAGTGGGAATATTTAAGCTAAAATAATCCTAGATACCCCTTAATAATGACGGGGTGCTCTAAAGATGAAATGATTACAGGTGCACTTGGCAGGGAAATCTTTGAAAAGAAACAACTTTTTACGTTCGAAAAAAGACTTTGTTGTAATTAATGGTATAAGTGTGATCCATTTCTCCCCCCCTCCTTGTTTTCTCACAACTCCTGGAAAAATAGATTTGTTCAAATGAATTTTTTTTTTACAAATATGCTTCAGATTGTGGTTATATCGGAATTTGTTGTGAAAATATTTTTCCGTGTGTGAGGAGGGGAATTTCTGAAAAATTCACAAATCTTGGTTTTGCTTCCTCAATAATTTTCAGCAAAATAGGTGATTTTTTTAAAATGAAATTTAATACAAATATCTTTGAGATAATGTTCGGGGGTCGCACATTTATGTAGCCATACCAATTAGCATGTCCCCTCGACTTTGTTTCCTCATAATTTCAGAAAAATGGATATTTTTTAAATAAAATTTTATACAAATACACTTCAGATGGTGCAAATTACAATTATTTCAGAATTTAATATGAAAAAACATTTCGTGGGTGGATTGGGGAGTTTAGAAAAATTCACACGGGACGGCTTTGTTTCCTCATAACTTTAAGAAAAATGAGTATTTGTTTATGCAATTTTCTACAAATACCTTACGATTATATCGGAATAAAGAAAAAAATTGATGGACTCGTACACATACATACTGACACATGACAATTTTCCTTCGAAATAAGTTTCATTTTGTAGATATGTGTCTACCTATGTGTGTGAGCTCACCTTTTTTTTCTGCTGTTTTTTGGGGGGTTTTTCCCCCTCCCCATCGTAAAATTTGAAATAATCGTAAAATTTGATATAATCGTAATCTACACATTCTGAAAGTATTTGAATAATACCCATTCTTCTGAAGTTATGAGGAAACAAAGCCAACTCATGTGAATTTTCCGAAACTCCTCGCCCTACCCTCGGAAAAAAATTTTTTACCACAGATTTCGATATAATCGAAATCTACGACATTTTAAGCGTACTTGTAGAAAATTTCATTAAAAAATATCCATTTTCCTGAAAATCATGAGGAAACAGAGTGGCGAGGGTAGAAGACTTGTGTGGGTATGCCACGTTTTGTTTGTTTTTCGCTGTCTTTTCTTTACAATGGTAAGGCATGAATATAAGAAGATTTACAGTAAATTTTTCAAGTAAAGGGACCACGTTGGCTCAGACCTTATTTGTAACCAAGGTGGCTGCATAATCAAGGTAGATTACTCTGCATTAGTCAGTCCTGCCATTCTTTGCTTAGGAATGGTTTTGGCAAAAGAGGCAGGGTCTAAGTTCCAATACTGTCGGAATCAACTTTGTTTTCATCCCTCAATGAAATAAAGTAACTGTCAAGCACTAGAACCCACTTCACCAAAGTTTAGGCCATCTGCCTCTTCAAAGCAGCTTTTACTAAAAGTCATTTTGTTATAAAAGAAATGGTGTCTAAAATTTATATGTAAAACTAGCAAACGCACCCGTCCTTTGGACAGAGAATAGTTAAAGTTGGAAAAAAAATGAAACAACTTTTTCTTTAAAATTGTAGGGTATATGATATGACACAGATTTAGCTACTGTTTTTAGCATGTAGAATAACTGCTTGTAGTTCTACTAGTTCTTATTGGATAGTAGAACATGCATAAATAATGAGGATCACCTCTTCTTTTAGTAACTTGACACTGTTAGCCTAGTTTGTGTCCAGTCAGTTTCTGTGTCAAGAGTCTACCAATATTTGTTTCTGGGTGATAGACTGTGGCAACAGGACTAATTTGATTTAGGCTTTTGTAGCAAGTCACAAAATGATTAGCCAACACCACCCTGCCACCCTTAGTAAAGAAAAAAACAAATAACACCTTATTAAAAGAGATTTATGTATTTGCTATCTCATTGTAATCATCACCATTTTTATGACTGCTTTCCATGCTGGCATGTGTTGGCCAGAACAAAAATAGCCAATCTCAGTCGGTCCTTATTCAAAGCTATTGTTCTCGTAGATGGTTCAGAGAGTCACATCTTGCTTGTATGTTCCATTTTGAACATGGTGTCAACTGTTGGATATTGTTAACATCAACCAGTTTGCAGATGGTACTAGAAAGGTTGTTTACCTTATGTCATCATAGGTGCAAAACAAAATGGTAAAAATAGCATTCACCAAAAAGTAGAGCAAAATATTATTTTACTGAAACCAAAACAAAAAGTTGTGATAAAAAAAAGAATTGTTTTATCACAACTCTCTGATGAATGGTCACGTGAAACTGAGCAGCAGTTGGCAAAAGTTTTTTTAGTTTTAATCGAATAGTCTATCATCATCATCATCATCATCATTTAACATCCGTTGTCCATGCTGTCATGGGTTGGCATACTGGAAGGCCGCACCAGACTCCAGTCTGATTTGGCATGGTTTTCTACGGCTAGATGCCCTTCTTAATGCCAACCACTCTGAGAGTGTAATGGGTACTTTTACATTCCACTAGCACAGGTGCCATTTGTGTGACACCAGGGTGTGTTTACGTACCAGTTTGCATGACACTGGTATCTGCCACGACTGCGATTTTGCTCAGGTTGATGGGTCTTCTTCTCAAGCATGACATAATGCCAAAGGTCTTGGTCAATGCTTCCGTGAGGCCCAACACTTGAAAGGAACTCAGCCATTTTGCCTCTGTGAGGCTGAACGTTCAAAAGATGTTCTTTATGTGCCACAAGCATGGGTGCAAGGTTTTCTACCCAAGATGACATTTGTATTAACAACATCAATAATCACTTGGATAAAATTGTACATTCGAGCTTGATGGAATCCTCTAGGTTGTCAGATCCTGTCGAACCATTCAATCCAAACCAGCATGGAAGACAGGTGTTAAATGATGATTATGATGATGACGAGGAGGAGGAGGAGGATGGGTTGGCATTGAGAAATGTAAAAGGGTTTAAAACACAAGATGTAAATCTTAACCATGCTACACAGAGATTGAGTTTTTTTCTAGCCATTAATCTGCCTTCTTCATCAAAGAACATTTAATAGAAAAATGAGTATTTAGGATTATAGGCCTCACATTGGAGTTATGCTAATGTTGTCTAATTATACATGGTGGTGGGGTGGGGATTATGTTCTAGGGAATCGGGCAGACCAAAGAATTATCTCAGCAGGTTTTAAGGGAAGCAAAATAGAACAGACTGCATGTTACAGGATGATTTAGAAAGCCTATTTGGATGGCCAGTGCCACAGAAAGCTGAACGTTTAAAATGATAATATCTACTATTCATTTTGCATGTCAAGTTTTTTACCAATCTGGTATTATCTCTTATATTAATATGTCCAAGTCTTTGACAATCGGTCACTTTCTCAACTGAGCCCTTACCAAACATTTATTGCATACTGGTAAGTACCAGCACACATTGTCAGCTGCTGGCAGAGCAAAACCCCCAACAGTTTCGATCTTGAATTGAAGCCAGTTCACTTTAGAAAGTCACAAATGTCACACTTCCCATTTTCCCTTCCCTGTAAATATAGAGTCATTGTGCCCCAGCAAAACTCTGCTTAACATTTTCTTTTACTTTTCCTCTTCAGGTGTTGTCACAGATGATGAAGTCCTGGAGGTTGGTGAAATAGAGGATACGGCTGAAGTGACAAATTTCACATCTGGTTATGACTTCTATGAACAAGTTGAAGATACAAAAGACAGTGTTTGGCTCGTACAAGTAATTGCCAGTGGTCACAATAGCTCCTTTATCAACAATGCAAGTTGGAAAACTGTGCGGAAGAAAGTTGCCAAATTTGGGGTCAGAGCTGGTGTGATGGACTGTTCTCTTGACTGGAAGTAAGGGTCAGATTTATATAAAATTAATAATTCTATTACAATTGCATCAGAATAGAACCATAACCAGTTAGCAGTATTTCATTTCAAATAAGATGTCAAAAATGATGTAGGTCAAGCCTCTAAGTTAAAAATTAGTTAAAAATAAATGTAGAACACATTTTATACACATACAGATACATATATATGTGTATACACACACACACACACGTCTGTTCTATTTACACTGCTTATGCATGTCTTTGGATTCTTAAAATAAATTAATCTTTTGTTTTTGTTTTTTTCTCATTTCAGGTTATGCAGAAATAAGGGTTGGTATTCGTCCCAAGTCATCTTATCCCTCCCTGAGAACTTTAAAACTAAAGCCAATGTTGTTATGTATGTTTACAATGGACCTGCCAAACCTAGTTCCATGTTCAAATGGGTGAAGAATAAACTGAATCGAAAAGTGAAACAAATTGCCGACTACGATGAGTTGAAGCGAGAATGGTTGTCTTTCCAAAAAAAATATGAAATCCGAGTTGTCCTCTTCACGGAGTTGGCATCCATCCCGCTGATATTCTCGGCTCTCAGTGTTAAATTTCCAGGTCGTGTACGTTTTGGGACTATGAATTCTAAATCTGGATCAGGAAAAGAAACTCTAGCTCGTCTGAAACTAAAGCCTCCTGCTTGCTTTGTGATAGCCCCTGGCAAAACCCTTGTTTATGGCTCACGGCCAGGTGAATTGTTGACGTTTCGATCAATGGAAAATTTTCTCAAGTCCTTATATCCTGAAGTGAATGATTTCTTTATTTTAAGTTTGATTGTTACCAATTTAATGGGTTGGTTTGAATTGTTTCTCAGTCAAGGAAGTGCGTTTCGACGACTGCTCCGCCTTATCTGCTGTTGTATTAAATACAATATTGTCCTTATTATCTTGTGGCAGCCTTTGCTGGCATTCTTTCAGTTGTCTTATTTTGAAATACTTTTGGAATGGGGTTTGCTGGCCTTGCATTTCCTCAGCGGCTCGTCCATTGGAAGCATCATTCGGAAAGATCTCATTTTTTACAGTAACAGCCGATATCTACTTTTAGGGACATTTTTCTTGTATTCTTTACTGGTTGGATACATCCAGTACAAACGGAAAAATGGTATGATTGACGAAGATGAATTCGATTGGTTCAACTTTGCTCAGCTGTTAAACTTTAACCCCTTGTTAAATCCGTCTTTCCAAATAGTACATCCAGGGGGCTTGTACGCGATGTATCTGCTGGAAAGCAGTGACATGTTATTCGGACACTTTCCTGACTTAGTAGTCACTGAGATGCAATCTGTGGTCTCCAGTGACTACATTAAACACCTACCTCGATGGAAATATGGCAGAGTACTTAACCACAATGACAATTCAAAGCTAAAATGTTTTCATAAAGATGATGTTGAAAATTTAATTGCTACACCAAATCATGGATTTTGCTCAGGTTCACCAGATTTTGAATCCGGGGATGACCCTGCAATTCAAATGATGGACGGAAATTACTGCTGTGGTTGTATGCAAAGGAATGCAGCCTCCTCTGAATCTTTTGTTTCAACTTCACCTCCACCAGATCTGTCAGAAGAGCAGCAATCTCATAAATCGAACGATGATGGCTGCTGTCCCTTACACAAAAGAAAACATTCTTCTGCCTTGAGTGCAGAGGAATGCAAACACAATTCTCTCTGTTCTGCATTCTCAAAGGCCAACGCTAGAGAAGCAAACCATCTTGTCTGCTCTGAAAATTACAAGTTGGTGCCTGATGGTTTTCTACAGACAAGCCAATGTGTGATATGTTTGGAAGATTTTGTAATTGGTGCGGACATCTGTGGCCTTCCCTGTGCTCATTTCTTTCATGAATGCTGTATATTACGTTGGTTGTATAGAATGAGTTATGCATGCCCCATGTGTCGGTGGCTGTCTTATAATCCGAAACCGGGCTTGGACTTGTGTGAAATTTTCTCTGCAGTTCCTAACTAAATGTAACAACAAATGCAGTTACCATTTTTTTATTATTATTATTATTCTATTTGACTTTGGCGAAACAAAAGGACTTTGGTCGTATATTCTTATTTTCTGTTATTATAATAATAATAATAATAATAATAATTATTATCATCATCATTACTTTCAGGGTTTCTCCTTAGTCTTAGGAGTGGCTAAATAACAGCGGCTTTTGAATAACAACAACAACAACAACAACAACAATAATAATAGAATTCTTATCAAGTAAGAGTAAGAAAACAAAATTGTTCTCGTCTAAGTTTAGAGTTGGGATTTATCACCACTGCCTGTTTTCTCTTTCTTTCATACATCAAGAGTTAAGCTTCAATAGCATTCTTTCAGTAGGAACAGTCATTTTGATGGCACAGCCAACAGTTGTGTGCTTTCTCTGCATTTCGACAGTAAGGCCTTTGAAAGCTTCATTTCTTTAAAATAGCCATCAAACATGGAGACCAACTAGACATTACTGTCACTCTTCTTCTTCTCATAAATATTTGCTTTGCTACAATTTAAACATTTTGGTTTCCAATTGTAGAACATTCTGTTGTTCTTCAGCTTTATAACATTCCCAGTCATTAGGTATCTTTCCCCCCACACCCTCCCTGTCAGAATAAAAGAGGTTCTCTCTAACTTCTAACACAAAGAATTTAACAGTAAATATGTGGTTAAGAATATTAGAACCTTGTTTTAGTTTAGAAACAACATACAACAGTTTAAAGCTTATCTCAAAAATGTAATTTAGACATAACAAGATATTTGTTCTCCCCTTTTTTTGAAATGTTATTTTGTTAAATATTAGACTTTCTTTAGGTAAAAACTGAAATTATGTATAAAGAATATGAATGCATCTTTTTTTTTTTTTTTTTTCTTATTTAAGATAGATTAGTTAATTAGCAACTGTTAAACTTTTACTTTTTTCAGATTTAAACCGTTTGCCATTTTGACCAAACCAGAATGCTATTGTGACCAGTCTTTAATTTTGATGTGATAAAGATGGATAATTTCTTTTAAAAATGGATTTTTAAAATTAATTTTGCAAATGTCAAAGGATGTTATTGTTACATTCCAAAGCTTAGTTACAGAAGGATCTTATCTCTTGCTTTCCCTCTTAAAATATCTCTTGTTGTGAAAGACAGTATTCTTATGAAGTGTCAGTGAAGCTGTATCAACAATTCAATTGGTTTTATTCTACTTCTCTGCCATCATCTTATAAAGAGCAAGGATAGCTCCACTTGATAGGACAGCAGCAAGCTAACTGGGAGTTTAAGTTTGTGTTGCCACAGCATTACATTCTGTCTATTGCAAAGACATTTCATTCACCCTGGCCACTGAACTCTGAGAAGTACTGCAGGATATAGACCACAGTTACATTATACTGTTGCTCCAATAAGGTACTGCATGATGGTATAACCAAACCACGCTCAAACCTCTACGCTATAAAATTGTTGATTTGCAGTACTGAATTCAATTCCTCCCATGAGAACAGTTATTTGCAAATAGACTGGAATTTTATCCAAGGAAAGATTATTTCTCTTTCATTCACTTCATGCCACATCATCTGGAGATAAAAAACATCAAACCCTGTAGATCATGTATGTCTGAGAAAGGATAGCAGTTACACTTAATTAAGCAAACAAAAATGTTTTAAAGAGTTGCGGCTATCAAGGTGATAGTTTATTGACCTACCGTCCAAAAGTGTTGATGTTTTATATCTTGTCACCAATATTCTATTCTGTTCCTGGGAGGAAAAATAAAAAAGTACTTGTCTATCACTGGCTGAGTTTGTGAGTATGTAATTCACCAGTGTTAGCATAGTATAATTCATGAGTGTTTGGTTACCTTGCAGTGCTGAGGTCGACAAAACATCTGAGAGTAATGAAGTTAGTGTTCCAATGTCCTCTTTCTTAAATTGTGATTCTGATGAAGATTAAGTTTACAATAGTGCCCTCATCACCCAACTGTTTTATGTGATATTCCTGAAAAACGTCTGTGACTATTAAATAAATAGTGGATACAATTAAGACTTGAGAAGATAATTTTTGATGTCTCTTTATGAGACTTTCTCACAAATGCTATACACCATAATAACTAGGGCCAATTTTATGGCCCCCTATTACAGGGCAATGAATTATTTAATATTGTATCATGTAACATACCCTACCATGGCTGCACTCCCTTTTCCAGTGGATCAGGAATTCTCAGTATTGCAAACTCTGTAAATAACAATTCTATCTTCTGGGCAGAGACAAGACAGATATTGACAGTTTCTTCTATTTCATAGCATGGCTAGTGGTATCACTACTATTGCAAATAAAATAGTTTCTTATGAAAGCAAGTTTCTACTTTGAAATATTTCTTTTTTAAATCAGATTTGTATTACAGGGTGTAACAAGACAGTTCCGAGACCACCCATCGATCACTCATTTTGATTGTTCTTAGGAACTGAATTGACTCCTGATTTTATTTAAACTAAACTGGTTTGGTTAATCATAGAAAAGAAAAAATACTTTTATAGAAGTTTAAGGAAGATAATGTTATTAATATTAAGGTTAACAAATAAGCAGTGAGCTTGTGTAATTGTTAGCACATCAGACAAAATGCTTTTCTTTTTTATTTTATTTTGCAGCTCCTTATGTCCCACCAAGCCAAACTTTGCCTTTCATTCTTCTAGAGTTATAAAATAAATACCAGTTGAGCACTGGGGTCGATGTAGTCAACCAGTCCCTCCCCACAGGGTGGATAAAAGCAATGGGTTTGATGCAATTGGCTAGCCCACCCTCCAAAACTTCCAGCCTTATACCTACAGTAGAAAGAATATGATGGTTAGCAAGTACTGTTGTGTTGCCGATTTCATTGGGCACGGGGTTGGCTCAATCATGCATTATTTACCAAGGGGTTTACTGTAATTAACAATTATAGCTGAGTTAACAAAATTTTGCTCCACTGAAAAATTAATAACTACATTGTGTTCATGGAGAAGGCTCTTTATTTTTACTGACCCAGTTGAACAAATAAATCAGATGGTGTGACACAGTTTGGGAGATGGATTCTGAATGTCTGTTTGTTCCCCACCACCACTTGGTAACTGGTGTTGGTTTGCTTACATCCCTGTAATTTAGCAGTTCAGCAAAAGGGGCTGATAAAATAAGTACCAAGCTTAAAAAGAAAACAAGTCCTGTGGTTGATTTGTTTGATTAAAATTCCTTAAGGTGGTGCTCCAGCATAGCCACAGCAGAAATAAGATAAAAAGATATACAGAAAGGTAATAGAAAGGGAACTAATGCCAATAATTCACAGCTAAACTGAAAACTTTGAAACTAGAAATTTCTGTTTGAGGTGAGTTGTGACATTTGTCTTCCCAAAGTAACACAAGTGGAGTGAAATGATCAAAGTGGGAATTTTTATCATCACTTAACTGAAATGTCTGTTTTCCATACTGGAATGGGTTGACCAGAGTTGTACCAGGTTCCAGTCTGATATGGCATGATTTCTCCTTCCGACCTAATGCCAACCACTTTACAGTGTGGGATGTAAGTGCTTTAAACATGATACTGGCACACGGTTCTTGCAGGACAATCCTCTTTATCGAGGGATGTGGGTGGCATTAGACAAAATTAGTTGGCTTTCTGCTTCCTAAAAGTTTCTAACGTAAAGTACAGATACATGGGGATAGAGAGAAGTTTCAACAATGTTTGACCCAAATATTTTATGTCCTCAGGTCTGGTGATGTAAGACTTAGCAACAATTTGTCAAGGCTGAACAACATTCCTTTTCAGTATATACAACTTTATTTATAGAAATACTTAAATGATTTTTCCAAAGTTTCAAATTCCCCAACCCCAGCATCAAAAAAAAAAAAAAACTTATTAGATACAGAACTGAGATAAGATTGCGTATATGAATTTTATTATGTATATATATATAATTTTATATGTAATGTAGGAACAAGACATAACAGTTTAATCAGTTCTTTTATTACTAGGCCACAGATTACGTACTGAGATTGGGATTGAACCTACAAAGAGGAAAATTCAAATGTAGGAGCAGAAAAAAATTGAAGGAAATTAAATGGCTGATGGGAAACTTGAGGCAGAACAAGATACAGAGATTGGTTTTGAAATGTTACTTTTTCCCATCTTTTTTCTCTTCTTTCTTCTTATCCTCTTCGGGTTTGGTTAAAGAAGTCATAGCATTCCTAATGGCTTCACTCTCTGGGTCAACACCCGGTAAATTTTCCAATACACTTTGAACAAAAGCTGGGTCATTCATAACTTCTGAATAGTCATCTTCCTCTGCCTGCATAAGTAAGCAGAAACATAAGAGGTTTGTTAAGATTAAAAAGAAAATAATAAACTCTCTTTCTCTCTGTGGAAACATTATTTCCATACGCATCTAGAACACTTCCTCAGCATCAGTAGAAGTCTGGCAATGTCCTTGGGTTCTAAAGAGTGCTAATGGAGCACACTGTCAATACTGTAGACTGAGCAGAGTGGCAGCAAAAGAATGGTACAGTTCTGAATTAAATGTCTTAGGATACTTAGATTTATGAATTAACATTGTGAGTGGTCATCTGTTGGGATTGATTGATTAGACTGATGCAATCTATAAATAGATTGGGACAGCTTTTCTACCCAGAATTCTTTGTTATAGAATTTGTGTAGAGCAACAGAAGGAGAAGAGGCATGAGAGATTTAATCGAAGAGTGCGGGGAACAGTGGTGGACTGTCGAGTATTACCACCTGGCACTGGGGGCTAGAGGATTCATTGAAAGGAAAATGGCAACGTTATTTAAAAGAAGGTTTGCATTTTTGAGCTCAGAGCTGAGAAAAGTAATAAGGATACAGGAGGAAGTTGACAAAGCCAGCTTCTATAACTGAAACGAGAAGACCCGAAATGGCTCATAAGCCATAACATGCTGGCTGAGAAAAAGCATTGCTAGATGAAGCTGGCTGGCCCTTAAGCAGCGTTGCTGTTTGACAGTTGTGCCAAGGGATCAACCTCATTCATTGCACGCCCTACTCCTTAATGGTTTGAAGGATTGTACCATCAGACAGCTAGTTGGCCCTGGCTGCTGGAATTGAAACTAACACGATGCTGTTGGAAAGTAGGTTTAGAGAGGGCACGGGCCAAAACTATGCGTCCTTCCCCTCCATTGGCCAGTTGAAGTTTAGTGTCATGTGACAGTTAGCTGGTGCTGGCTGTTAGAGCCTACCGGCGAGTGTTTAAGAGGGGAATTTGGCATGATGGTCATTTGCCCACTGACATTTGTTGATGCTGCATTGAAGAAACCAAAGAACAAAAGGCCAAAAGAAAAAACACATTCAACACCAGAGCTGAAGACAGCTCCAAAAGTCGGGGAAGGGAAGATTGGGGGCTAGGGGCATCGCCATGTAAATGGTAGAGAAGTAGGGGCCGAAACTGGACGTGGATCCTATAAAGCAGCTGTTGAGGTATCAAATCACGAAATGTGATTGGAATTCCTAATGGATATAAGGAAAAAGATATTTTGCAATAAGACTTTGTTACCTTTTTTTCAGATTCATAGCCAGCAGTCTCCATTGGAGATGGGGCATCCACATCAGTAACACCTGGAACAATAAACAGAGGTGGATGTATAAACAAGAATCCTACAATCAAGTGTGTATGTGTGTATCTATATGTAGTAAACCCTTATTTTAATGGATTTAAAGAGAGAGAGAAAAGACTGCAGTTGTACGATCAAGTAATAATGTGTATGAATGAAGACAGCTGCAGCAAGAAGTTCCCGATCTTGAATTGTCGAGAGAGCTAGAATGGGTTCTGATCACAGGTCTGTTTATTGAGGGTTGACCCAGGCTAATCCTCAACAAGTTATTGTTCCTGGGAATAGAGAAGCATGGAATTACCTGGATTCTGCAACGACATCTGCATAGCATATGCAATTTGTTCCTCTTCACTCATCGAAGAAATATCTGGAACAATGTTGGCAGCAGGGACAGCTGGGAAATCAGAAACTGTCTTGGTTGCAGCGGCAGAGGGAAAAGCTGAACCTCCACTAGCAGGGTTTTCATTTTCTATCACCGACATCTTGAGAGCACGTTCTAATAATGCTTCATCTGTAGTTGCTGTAAGCATAAAGATACACATCTAATATAATCATTTCCATTCAATATTCATATCAGTGATCAATCAAAATGTATTTAAAGACAGACTGCAAAATATTGAATAACAGAAAAACATTAAAAAAAAAACCCTCAGCCAGTTATGAATATTTTTTTTTGTATGTTACATGTTACCTTCAATATTATGTTAAGAGAACCTTCACTCGCATACTAATATTAAAATGCCAAAAAATCCTGGATGGAAAACAGTTTGCAAAATCAAAGTCCAAACAAAAATTCTTTGCTCGAGTGAATACTTTCAACATTCACAAAACAAATACAATTCCATGGGTCATCCTTAGTTGCCATAACAGTTTTGGATATCAATCTGCCTGAGACCGAACCAAGTCACAAGTTCTATCACACAAAACCAACAAGTTTTGTAGTGCTCATATCTAATTAAAAATCACACACACACACAGAGGCTTCTTTCAGTTTCTGCCAACCAATCCACTCACAAGACTTTGGTCCACCTGGGGCTAAGGCAGTCACTCCAGGCATCACACTTCCGCAATACAAACAGAAATATTGGTTTCAAATCTTGGCACAAGGCCAGCAAGTTCAAGAGAGAGAGGTTAAATCAATCACATCATCCTCAGCGCTCAACTGGTCCTTATTTTATCGGCCCCAAAAGGATGAAAGGCAAAGTCGACCTCAGAATGTAAAGACAGATGAAATGCAAGCTCAGTATTTTGACGATTGCACTAACGACTCTACCAGTTCACTGCCTTACACAAACAGAAATATTAATTAAACAAGGTTGTTTACCTGTAGTTTCAGCTGACTGCATTTCCGTGTCCTGAATTGGAGCACTTGCTGCTTTCCTGGCTTCATCTTCCTGTCGAGCTCGTTGTTCTTCCATCGAGACTCTCAAAGCCTACAAACCAAAATTAAAACGGATTTTCATAAATGAAACATTTTTACATCAACAACAGAAGAAAAAATTACAGCTGAGAAATCAAATTCCCAAGCTAAAATAATTATTTTCAGATGTGATACAATCAGTTGCATCTAATAAACTTCTGCATGTTTCAGAACTATTTTACAACTGTACTTGTTTCGATATCAACATTAGAATTCATACTTTGCAACAATTATGAGGTAAGACACAGAAATGGTTCTAGCTAAAATACAGGTGCCACAGTCAACACCATTTAATGTCTACTTTAACAGCTGCTTCTGAAGGACAAAAACCATGTTACACAGTGTAATCACAGCTATGAAATAATGAAACTGGAAGTCCCATCAAAGTCATGCACAGTTAATATTTCATTACATGAATAGTGATTAAAAGTCATTCAACACAGGTGAAAAAATAAACGAATGTGATCAAACTCACCAAGGCTAATTCAGGATCTTCGTTGGGATCAACTCCAAATTCATAACTAACAATGTTTAATCCAGGAGCTGCACCATCTTCACCGACAACAATGGCAGAAGACGAAAGAGCATCAGACAACATGGGACCAGACGGTACCGTTAAAAGATGGGAACTGGAAATATGTGAATAGTTCTGTGAGAATGGGGATTTAGTAGAAAGATTTAATTCACTGTATCAAGTAGAATACAAGTCATTTATGAACTTAGTGTGTAACAGTTTAGTTCCTGACTGTAGCCATTGAAGACTTTAATTAAATTCATTAACATCAAAATATCGGATAAATAGACATTTGCCCTGATTGAAAAACAAAAACAAAAATAAGTAGATGTCTGTCTTTCTTGGCAATCTCCTTGTTTGCTAAGAATTTTGTATATTAAATCACTGCTTCTTTAGGGAGGTTTTAAGGAACCTCAAAGCTTTATGAAAAAAATTGTGGGGGTTGCACAAGATAAATGCCTTTTAATAAAATTTAATACAAAATGGTATTCATCACTTTCAAAATAAATATGGTGTGGTTCCTACAATTTTTGGAACTGCTGTATTAAATGACAAAAATCAATCATGGAACACGAATAAAGGAAAAATGCATTATTGGAGGCACCGAGGAGGTATCTCCAACTATGTATTTGCTATTTACAAATGTTTTGTTAACTGAGAAGATATTTCCTTAGCTATGGAAAATGCAACTGAAAACATATCTAGTTTAACTTGCCAAGGAAATAGATGATGCGTTTTCAGAAATAATCACCCATAGATGGATACCTCTGCTATGGAAAAAAATTAAACAAATATGTCACATTTGTTTAAGATAAATAAGAAAATAATAATTACAATAACAAGTTGAATTGAAAATATTGATTTCATTTGATTAGAATTAAGGTTAATTTTTCTATAAGATTTTATATAAACTCCAATATATTTTATCAATAGCATCCATTTTCCACCAAAAGTAAAAGACATTGATTACCAAGGCAGCATTTGAACCTGAAACCAATTGGTACAAATCTAACTATTCAAGTGCTTCTGGTTCAGAAATATAACTTTGGTAGAAGATCAAACTACTCACCTGGTGCCATCTTTACCATTTATTGTATTAATGAGTGCAGTTAATTTCTCAGTGTTGATAGCCTTCCGATGAGTAAGAAGAAAAAAAACAGAAAAACAAAGAAATAAATTTTAAGTTCCAGAATGACATGAAAATAAAAAATTGTTGATTTATTTTTCTATAGAAACAGAATATTAAATAATAATTCAGCCAAAATATTCTACTTGCTTTCTGTCTAAAGCAGCCATATCCAGCCCCTTACACCTACCCTACAATGTCATTATAAAAACAATCATCATAATCTTTTATTTGACAGAGGAATCTGAAATGGTAATGGGTTCAGGCACTAACGTATAAGCAGGTTAAGAAGTCGCATGAACTATAATAGTTTCAAAGTTAATGCAGGATTAATTTAGTCATGCATTAAATTAATAAATGTATGATTAATTTAAAACAATATGAATAAATAAACATTTACATTTGACAAAGTAATCTGAATGCTAAACGATAAAAGTCCCTGCAGGGATCAAAAAGAAGTTGCTGAGGTAGATTTTTCTGCAGCTGTCTACCCCTCCTGTCCATCAGTCCTTGTGCCTGTTTCTAAGCAAGGTGATCTCTCTTCCACTGGCTGGACATGCTTTCACAGAAGACTGGAAACAAGGGACTCAGTTTGTATATTTGTGGCACTCGTGTAATATCAAAACAAGGAGACACACGACAAGTACCTTCCAGTTTCCATCTACCAAATCCCATCACAAAGCATTGGCCAGCCCAGGGATCTAAAAGACTCTCACCTAAGGTGCCATACAGTCAGGCTGAATATGAACCCAGCCACTTCTTAACCCACACCTAATACAAAATATATAAAAGCAAATAAACCCAGTAACTCACTTCTTCTCCAAAATTCACAACATCAACATTCACTTTTTCTTTTTTCAATTTTTTACCAATTTTCACAAGCTGAAAGAAAGAGAGAAAATAGAAATAATACATTTCTAAATCTCTCAGAGAGATTTATACAGTAGTAACACGATAAAGTGGCGGTATGTTGTCAACTTAATGTGACAGTCCCATGAAAGGGAAGAATACTATTTATGCTTCTAGGAAGAAGCTATTTAGCCTTAGGAAGCACTGCTTCCTGTCGGCCTTGACACAGGGAATGGGTCAAAGCCGACAGGAAGCGGTGCTTTCTAGGGCTAAATAGCAGTAGTATGCTTCCCTTTCATGAGACTGTCACATTAAGTTGACAACATACTACCACTTTAAGAGAGAAAATATCAGTCTTGTAAATGGAATGTGGCTGAAATAATAATAATAATAATAATAATAATAATAAATGCCCTGATGCAGTATTTGAATTGGCAATCATATAAACAGCAGGTACAAATGACCTTTATAATTGTATTTTACTTATTTTAGACTCAAATTTATATCTAATTCAGATAACAGTAAAATATTTTAGTTTGTTTCTTGTTTTTTGGTTTAGTCATTTACTTAACGTCCCAAAGAGACACACAAGCAAAATGGTAGGAATACAACCATATTCAACTTGTCCCTTTTTCTTCTCTAGGCTCTTCTTTTTTTATTTATTCTTCAGTCTGATGAAGCTCCATGTTTCAGATCGGTTTTATTACCAAACATGATAAATATTTTTAGCATATCAGTGGCAATACCATACAACATAGGAAGCAGAAACAGCTTTTAGATGGGATGCAGTCTATTTGTATTGAATTAATAAATAATAATTAATGCAAGTCAATTGTTGTTCATCGATTTCTCCATTTTCTGTCTTCTTTAAATTTCTTTTTTATATTTATTTAAATTACTCTCATTGGATAGCAGTCAAAATAACAATGATTTTTATTTACAAACATCATCGTTGTTTAAACTCCAATAAACTCTGTCTGGTCTATGTTTGCATGTGCCAGATGGAGTTTATAGATGTAGACTTTCTACGGATGAATGCGCCTTGTTGCCAAACCTCACTTGCTTCCAAGCAAGGTAATATTTCCTTATGAGCTGATAGGTTTTTTTGGCAGAATATTGGAAAGGAATGACACTGTTTTCTGTATCTAAGAAGAGATAGACAGATGCAGATTTTCTTCTAGCGTTTTAATAATGAAATGCAAAAACACATCTAAATTTATATGTTGGTGTATCTCATGTAATACAGATTTCTAACATAAACACTAAAAATTTTGAGGAATGGGTATCAAATGTTTAACCCAGTAAATGGTTATTTTAATTGACCCTGGAAAGATAAAAAGCAAAAGCCAACCACAGACGAATTTGGAATGGAAATCAACATGAAACTAAATATTGTTGAGTATTTCATCTTTTGTTCTACTGATTCTTCCAAACCATCTCACTTCCAAACTATTGGTATAGGACCATATAAACAACAAATAGTTTAAAAGAAGAACACATGTAAAACAATACCTCTTTTTCATCATCTTCAATAGGGCTGGCCACAAATATTACAATTCTCATTTTATGGTTTCTTCCTTGACGATGTTTGAGAGCCAACTGCAACAAAAACAACAGCAATAATAATAATAATAATAATAATAATAATGACTTCAAATTTTGGCTCAAGGTCAGGAATTTGGGGAACGGAGTAAGTCAATATTACATTGACCCCAGAACTCAACTAATACTTATTTTATTGACTCCAAAAGGGTGAAAGGCAAAGTTGACCTCAGCAGAACTTGAACTCAAAACATAAAGATGGACAAAATGCCTATAAGCATTTTGCCCCGTGTGCTAATAACTCTGCCAGCTTGCTACTTCAATAATAATAATAATAATAATAATAATAATAATAACAATAATAGTTTCTAATTTTGGCAGAAGGACTTCAATTTGGTTGGAGGGAACCAGTTGATTACACTGTCTCCAGTGCTCTGCTAGTAACTACACTGTCTCCAGTGCTCTGCTAGTAACTTATTTTATCAACCCCAAAAGGATGAAAGGTGAAGATGACCTTGGAATTTGAATTCAGAATGTAAAAGCCAGAAGAATTGCCACTCAGCATTTGCAGATCAAAAATGTGTAAGGGACAATGATGTATTACTTGGTAATAAGCTTATCCACCTAAAATAGATAAAAGGCAAAGTTGACCAGTGGGATTTGAACTCAGAACATAAATGGGCTTTAAATATTAATTTCTAATATAAGCACAAGAGCCAGAAATTTTGTGGAAGAGAACACTCTAATATTTGATTGGTAATTTACTTTACTAAACACCAACAGGACAAAAGACAAAGTCAATATCAATGAGACTGAATTCAAAATACATGCAGAAGCATCAATGGGTGCCACTTTAGCAAGCACCCATTGCTATCCATGCAATCTTCCTGGCCATTTACACTTTAGCATGCTTTCTAACCCTAACCTTAAACCCATTCCTAACCCAGATCAACACCCATCAATGTATATCCTTAACACAATGAACAGAAAACCACCCAGATGGCAGTGTTTCTGCACGTATTATGTTGCAGATTAAATATATTCTATTCTTCTCAACATCTGATGATACTTACATGAGCCACCCGGATGGCAGTTCCAAATTTGATATAACCATTTGGTTGGACTTGATGTAATTTTGATAATATCCTGCCCACATCCGTTGTTAATGTAACCAGAACTTTCACACTAGGAAAATGAAAGCAATGAAAAGAGTGGGGAAAAAGAAGAGAAAGAGATTACGTCAATTTCATGTTTTCACGATCTTGTATTGTGGGGAGAGCAAAATGCTCATTGCCAGGTTTGTTTTTGCCTGAGCAGGTTAAAGTAAGAGTTGTAAATGTCTGAAATGTTGCTAGGTGGTCCTTTAACCTTTTGTCAATCCTGATTGAATAGAACTATGATCAAATGTTTTCTAGCAAGAACCACTTTTGTCTTTTATTCAGACACAGTAAATCTAAGATCACATTATCCAATGCAGTAGAGAATGCGAATAGAATTTTTATGAAATAAAATTGTACAAAATGGATTTAGTACAGTGCAGAGGAGTGAGAAGTAATAAAGGAGTGATGAGGGAGTAAAGCAGGTTGGCATACTGTCAGCAGGTTCAGAGCATTGTAGTAACAGTAAGAAAGACAGGGAGTGGACAATGTAGTAGTAGTTGCAGTGATGATGAGTGATGCGTTCGCTATCAAACACACAGCCTCCTCTTAGATACGGTCTATTGTGGTTTGTGTGTGTGTATGTGTACACACACTAGATATAGAAGGGCATACTTATTATGAGCAGTTTTGTAAACCAAGCCACAAATTTGATATAGTGAATACTTATAATGGTCACTTGAGAGCAAATAGTGGGGTATCCAGCAAATATGTGTGAACTGGGAAAATGTAATCTAGTAATGACACACACACACACAGAACACTCTGAGATTAGTATCTGTGCTTCACTGATGCTAACTCAAAGGACTTCAGATAAATTCAAAGATAGAAGAATATAGGATTGCAGTTCTTTGAGTCCAAAGATCACAAGGAAGAGTGGCACACTCTCTGCAAATATTTTCTTCCTTTCTTAGTTGTTTTAAAGTGAGAGTCAATCCATCCAATCGAATCCCACTCTTTAGGCTTGGAGCTCTGACCCCAGTGGTTCAGACCTGCCAAGCCAGTGACCAGCAAGCTGTAGGTTTTTACACTGGCATGGTTTTCTCCCAGGTGAATTACCTTACAATGCTGGAGAGCTCCACCTGACCTGAAGTTGCTGGAAGGATGTCAAACAGGGCACTGGACCACTCACTGATTTGCTGTTAAGGTTCACTCTTCTAGCATTTTTCGTTCCCAAGGTACTTACAAGGCAGTGAGGGTTTGTGCTTGAAGATTCTTCCATAACATTCTAATTAATCCATAGCCGGGGCCCTCTCAAGGTGCTAATGCTCCCTGTCAGAGTACACTTGGGAACAAAACCCTGGAACTCCCTGAACTCCCAGGGATCCACTACTGGATGCAGTTTTAAGTCATACCAGAAGAATATAGAGACACATAGTTGAAAGTCAAATGTGAATTGAGAAAAACAAAAAACTAAAAATGATACTTACTCAGACATAACTAATAAACCAACATTATTTTCTGGGTTTGATCGTGTTTTTGATAAACAAACAACATTGACAGCATCTTGCTGAGCATGAAGCCTTGTAGGGGTGTAGTCCCCATTTCTCATATAATCACTGTTGTCGACACTACAGAGAGAAGGACACAATCGACAATTGTAGAATGAATACTGGAAACATTTAGAGACACAGATAAAAAAAAAAAAGAAATTGCAATTCAAGGTTGATAAAGGTAAATTGCAGCTGAGAAGATATAAACTAGGAATTGTGAATAGAAAGAAGAGTTGGGAAGTTAAAATTGTAACTTAGGACAAAGAAGACTATTTTTTCCAGTTTTGCCAAGTTGAAAACATAGGTACAATTATTTCTAATTTATATATGAGTAGGAAAGACATACATTCAAATGCACACACCATACACAATATAAAAATGTTACTTTTAATCTTTTAAATGCAAGAAATGATTCAGTGAAATCTTCATTATCAATAATATTGTGTAAGACATTTTTTTGTCCTTGAGTAGCAACAGTTATTTCCGATTTGCTTAACCCTAGAAAGTATGGAAAATGGCTAATATTTCCTTCAAACTTTGCTTTTCTTACATTTATTTAAACCTCTAAGAATCTCTCGAAATACATGGCTATCATGCTTCCCCACTACTCCTGCTCAGAGATGCACATATCGTCAGCCACTGAGGGACATGTTCAAGCGGTTAAGGTCAAGCAACTGACAAGCAAATCTGTGATATTGAGCAGAATATTTGCTATAATGATATTTCTGCTTCAGCAACTCAGCACTGAATCTGTGTGAAATGTAATGGAAAATAGGTTAGTTTCAAAACATTGATGTCCAGATCACAAAGGCAAAGTTTGAAGGGAATAGTAGCCATTTCCTTTGATTTCTAGATGGAAGCAAATAGGAAATAACATTTACTGACCAAGGACAAAAAAAAAAAAATTTTAATTTTGTTACACAATGTTATAATAATAACTTGAGAAACAAGTGGTAGGCTACCTTATTATTCCCTCCCCCTCCTTTCTTCTTTCACCCACCACACCACCACTCATCAGCAGTCCTGCCTTTTCTTTTGTCCAGAGCAGTGGTTCTCAACCATTTTTCCCCTATGATACCTCTTGATCCCTGTTTCACTCAGACGACCTTTCATAATCATTTGATGTTTAAAAAATCCTATTATATTTTTCTTCATCATCAACATTTAATGTCCATTTTCCATGCTGACAGGGGTTAGTACGTTTGACAGGAGCCATCCAACCAGAGAACTGCACCAGGCTCCAGCTGTCTGTTTTGGCATGCTTTCTATGGCTGGATACCCTTCCTAATGCCAACTACTTTACAAAGTGTACTGTACTTTCGATGTGGCACTAGCACAAATGCTCCACATGTGGCATTTGTACGAGTGCTTACTACATGGCACTGGCATGAGTACACCTTATGTGGTGCTCATATGAATACTTTAACATGTAGCGCTGGCATGAGTGCTTTCCACATGGTGCCACAAGCTCCTAAGACAAGGACCTTTTGGCTAAGAGAGAGAGTGGGAAGCATGGCCATAAAGAACCTGTTTTACTCAGCTTGATACTTTCTCAAGCACAGCAAATCGCCAAAAGTCTCGGTCCCTTACCATCTTCTCAGTAAGATCCAATGTCTACAGATTCTTTCTCACCACTTTGTCCCATGTCTTTTCTGGTCTATCTACAGGTTTCTTATACTGCTACTCCCCAGCCTTCTCAAACCGCCACTTCTCACCTACTCTTTCCCAAGTCACTCCCTACATCTTTTGTCCCCAACCTCCCCATACTGATATTTACCAATGACCACACCTTCACCTCTACTTCCTCACACCCTTACTTTGCTATACACTGAGAGTACTCTCTAACTCATGTATAATACTGTGTAGCCATGTGTCTGCTCTGTAACAAGGTACCAGTGCCTGTCACTCTATCATAATTTTAGCCTCTCACCACCAGGCATAAACCCCTCTCCCTCTCTACCGAGGGGGCTTTTTCTTTGTCTTGTGAGTTACTTGACGATCTCACTAGTGCCAGCATCACGGGAAAAGCACACAATACACACTGTAAAGTGGCTGGCGTTAAAACGGGCATCTAGTCATAGAAACCATGGCAAAACAAACATTTGAGCTCAACGCGGCCCTCCGGTTTGTTGGATCCTGTCGAACCCTTTCCAGAGTGGAAGACAAATGTCGAATGATGATTATATACATACATAATCAATATAGTCGTTGGTTATGGCTGGTCAGAGAGATACCATTGGTTTCGTATCTATAATGCTCTTAGCGGTGACTTGTAATTATTACGGCGAAGGTAAAGAATACGCACACAGGGTGACAACGGCTTTTGTTACCCCGAAAACGGGTGGTGTGCGTATTCTTTACCTCCGCCATTATTACTGCTCTAAAGGTTTTAAGAATGTGCTTTTCAGACTTATGAACAACTGACCGATTATTGGTTATGTGCGTGCATGTGTGTGTGTATATGTATATGCCTATATGAGGCTGTGTGTGTGTGTGTGTGTGTGTGTGTGTATGTATGTGTATATATATATATATATATATATATATATATATATATATACCTGTTTGAGAGAGAGTGTGTGTGTATATATATATATATATATATATACCTGTTTGAGTCTCTGTGTGTATACACATATACATATATATATATATACACACACACTTGTGTGCAGTGTACGTGTTTGATAGATGTAGATTTCAATCTTACGGAACAGTAAAAGAATTTCGTTTAGAGATAGCATATAATAATAATAATAATAATTAATAATAAAATGCCATTTAAAAGAAGGTAAAAAGAACAGTAAAAAAGCTGAATGGAAAAAGGAAAAAAAAATGAGAAAATTTTCTGCAGCGTCAGAAGCATGTCTGAGAGTGGATGGATGTAATTGTGGAAGAAGAAACGGTGGACGAAGGGGAAATATTCCTTCGTCGGTTGTCGAAAACGATTTTCCGTAGAAATTTTCTGTTTAGAAACCAAACAAGAAAAGGAAATTAGTTGAAATTCTATTTACCAGACCATCGTACTTTCGATCACCATTTTGTCGGATTTTTTTTTTTGTTTAAAATAATAGTCCTGCTCTAAATATTTCGGGTCATATGATACATTAATATATTTACGAGCAATGGAAAAAAACAAAACTGGAGAAACATTTTTTTGGTTATTTGTATAAAACACTTAATGAAGTATTCGGCAAATTTAAGTAAAGATTAAATTATTTAATTGTAACTTTTGTCTTTCATCGTGTGTCTCATTTCCTTTCACTGCTGAACGTGCAACAGTGAATTGTAAACTTCCGCTATAAAATGCTGCCGTGTTAACACCGGTAAGTTTCGTTTTTAAATAATTATCTTTTTTAAATGACACAAGTCATCAAATATATATAAGATTAGAAACGAGACTGTATGAGGTTTACACCTTTCTCATATACATTTGATGACATAAATAAAAGGAATTAGCTTTAATAGGTTTTTTATGATACAGGTAGTCTTCAATGATTTATTGAATAAATATGTGGCAACTCTTTTATAGAATATGTCCTTCTGCGTAGTTGCCTTCAAACGATTTCAGATTGGAAAATTGAATATAATAATAATCCTTTCTTAACCTCATCAACGTGAACTGCTTTTGTTCCGTATATTCAGTAAACAAATCTGATATCGATCGATTTGTTTACAATCGCTCCTGGATTGCAGACGATTCATGTCCTTTATATCGATTTGAAAATCTGATTACCATTTAAAACCACTGAAATAACCAAATTCTATTTACTAATTAACATATCTCCTCACAGAAATTTTTATTGGTTGTTTTAAATGTCACATTCTAGAATGAGCTGAAGAATATTAACCATTCTGGATGGTAACGTCCGACCCATTCGGAAGAGCTGATATTGTGGAAGTCGGGAGAAAAAATGATTTTACAGTCAATGTTGTTGTATATTGATAATCACTATTGAGAAGAAAGAATTCCAGGTAATTGATAATTCACAAAAAAAAAAGAAAGAAAAGAAAAGAAACTTAAGCTCTCAAGAATCTGGGGAAAAAACAGTTTATTTTTGGAATTTAACCAAAGAAGGGGAAGGATTTTCCATCGTCATCATCGTTTAACGTCCTCCTTCTATGCTGGTATGGGTTGGACGGTTTGACAGGAGCTGGCCAGGCAGGAACCTGCACCATGCCTCTGTGTCTGTTTGGGAAAGCAGGATGTAGTTTGGTTTGTTGGGGTTGGGTGTGTGAAAATTTTATTGTTACGTGTAGATGAACACAACGCCTCTAGAACTCAGGTTTGCTGATGTGGGTGGGTCTTCTCAAAAACCTTATATCACCAGACATCTCAGTCCATTGTCATTTCCTTCTGTGAGGTCCAACATCCTGAGATCGGTCCTCACCACTTCATCCCATGACTTCCTGGGTCTCCACCAATCCAGCATCTGATGACACTATCCAGCGGCATTGACCTGCCTCTCCAGGTGCACAGTCACAAACCTACCGATTTGTCGGCTTTGATTTTGGCCTCTGCAACCAACTCGCATTCCTTTACTATGGAGCTGACTGTCTCGACTTTGGAGGCATCCGACACCATGATGGTGACATCGTCCATGTATGCTGATGCAGGTAAAATGTATCCCAGTAGTCATAGGTGCATTGGGAACTATTCCTAAAGATCTGAACAGATGGAGAGAGGAAATAGGCATAAAACCCAGTTTAATACAGCTCCAGAAAACTGTGTTATTAGGGACAGCCAGGATACTTAGGAAGGTTCTTGGCATCTAAGGTTACTTGTTGTAGCCCGATAGGAGGGTTTTTGGCATCTAAAAATGTTAGGGTTCTTTTCTTTTCCAACAGTCTAATTTGTTGAGTGTATATGAAAATAATGATAAGTAAGCCTTAAATTTGTGCTTGTTAACTTTGTATATTTAACATATTTGCTTTCTATTTTTTTTAAGTGTAAAACTAAATATATAAATGTCAGGATGTCTGAAGTTTGGGCTTGTGGTTTTAATGGATTTTCGCAACTGACTGCTGATTCCATAGAATCAAAGATAAAAACTCTTCAAGCAATTCATTTAGGTCTTGAAGATAAAGAAAAACTTACTGAATGTGAAATATCCTGGTCTTTTATTGCTTGGCTCACAGGTAAGCATCTCATTCCTATTTGCTTTAGTCAATGGTTCTCATAAAACTCAACCTGCTAGAAATAGCAACCAAATCACACCATATTGTTTTAATTCTTTGACTGTGAAATTAAATTGCATGGTTATTCCAATAACAATGTTAAATGTCTATCAAATACTTTATTTTCAAAATTAATTGACATAATGGCTGTGTATATATAACAGAATTATGGTAACAAATGGGTCTAACTGGCCATTTTGGTCCTACTAATTGAAGATATATATTTCTATATTTCTAGACCAGCACCGATTGATAACATGTGGCTTCAGTCCTGATAAACTTGATTCCAGTGTTAATAAGCCTACTTCACAAGCCACAACCATTTCTGTGTTGTCATCACATCTCATCATAATGGATTCCAATTCAACTCTACAAGAATGGCGGCATGGCCGCTTTATGCAGGTTTCATTGAAAGGTGTGGAAAACTTCAAACCTAAGCAATTCCATAGTAAAGAAATGAATTGTGTTGCAATCAGTGGTATGTGCTAAATATTCTTTCTAAAAATATTCCTTATTTTGTTTCTGAACTATGTTGCTTTATTGAACCAAGTTCACTTATTCTATCTCAGGATTGGTACAGTTGTTGCCTTTTCTAAATGGGTGTGAAGCCTAACATTTTTACGGGGGTTGCTGGAAAGTTCCTGGCTCCAAGGGCATTGCAAAAGGCCTGGTTGGAGGCCCAACCTTCTGAGTTTCTTTACAGGGCTTAGAAAAACTGAAAACTCACTGCAATAGGTGTGTGAATCTGAGAGCATGCCTACATCCCCTACTCCATCACTGTTACCTTCCCAGAAGATTTTATACCTATGTACCTTGCCTGTGAGGACCCTGACTGAAGCTCCTCGCCACCTTACCTCTTGTATGCAGCATACATCAATTCGTCTCCGTTCAAGCATCTCTAAAATCTCACTAGACCTAGCATTCAATGTGCCTACATTGACAGTGCCAACTCTAAAAACTGATACAGTTCTATATTTAAGAGATGAGGAATTATGTACATTATTTACAATTGTAAATAATGTAAATAATGTTCTAAAAACTGGGAAAGGAATGTGGGAAGAGGCATGGGAAGGAGAGATGTTATTTGCTGTAGCCCATCCAAGACAAAACAATGTATATGATAACACTTCCAATCAGTTAAGATGAGAAGCTATGGGAGTCACTGCCTGGTCCTGCAGCAGGGCATTTATTATTATTATTCTTATTATTGTTATTATTATTAATGAGGTACCTCACCACCTTCTGCTCTGTTGTTTGTTTTTTTAAGTGAAAGGTTATTGTTTATTTTGCAGAAGAGAATATTCCAGTTGAAATTAGTCCGGTTTACCATCAGTCATCCATAGAATACATCTGCAAACCTCTTCCACTGGGGTGTGCCATCAGATCTGTGGCATGTGGGGTGGATCATGTATTAATGCTATCTGACTTTGGTTCTGTTTTTTCCTATGGATCAGGAAGGTTTGTTGATTGTATACTTCATTCCTGTCATACTTACTGTGTTCTATGTTGTCTATCATTTGTATTTAGAGTACATACTCTATTAGTGGGGTATACACACACAAAAACATATAAATATATTTATATAATTATATGTATTTCTTCTATCTTAATGAATAAAAATTCTTTGGATAGAATAAATGGGTTAATAGAAACCAATGTAGCAAAGAATACAAAATAACTGTGGTGTAGTTCCTGTTTTTAAGGCAGGAACTCCTTGAAATTTTGGGTATTTGAGTATATTTAAAAATTTAAGGAATGGAGAAAATGCATGTTATAATTGCATACTTTATTCCTACATATATATATATATATATATATATATACACACAGATATATATATATATATATATATATATATATATATATATATATATATATATATATATATATATATATATATATATATATATATATATATATATATATACATATACATATATATATATATATCAGTACATATTGTAAAGCTGAGTTTGTGAGTGTGTGTGTGTGTGTTGCATCTATAGAAATCCACACCATATCAGAAAAGTTAAACTTCTCCCATTCTGTCTACAAATCCAGTTATGCTCAGGTTCAACATTAAACTAAAACAATACAAAGAAACAAGCAAAAATGCTTGTTCTAAAATCTAAGAGATCAATGAAGTAGATGTACTGACAAGTAATATTTGTAGCCACTTTAACATGGCTGTCCATTTGAACAGACTCTACTGCAATTTTTTAACCCCAAGAGGACATCTCCTCTAGCTGGTTAATGGTGTACAGCTGCATCTGATAGAATTGCAAGCTTGGGAGCGAACTTCTACTATCACTTAGCGACAGGACCAGTAGACCAGTCCTGGTTTCAGGCTACTTTTGCTACTCCTCAGTCGTGGGTACCTTGTCTACTAGTGATGATAGCTAGAGATGTCCTCTTGGGGTTAAAAAAATCACAGTAGAGTCTGCTTGAATGGACAGCGATGTTAAAGTAGCTACGAATATTACTTGTCAATACAAAGAAAATAAAATTATATCTAACATACTCACATTGATTGCATGTAAGTTGGAATATTTCTAATTCTTATTTTGACAGCCGAGGACAAACTGGTCATGGCACCACAGAAGACATTTGTGGGCAACCCAAAGTTATTGAAGCGTTGGAAGGTGTCAGAATGGTACTAATAGCTTCAGGAAATTGGCATTCAGCTGCAGTGTCAGGTAACATCATTTAACGTCTGTTTTTCCATGCTGGCATGGGTTGAACAGCTTGACAGTCACTGGTAAGGCCAGGAGCTATACCAGGTTCCATAGTCTGTTTTGGTTTGGTTTCTACAATTGGATGCTCTTCCTAATGTCAACCAATCCACTCTATATCTACTCTAGCTAACTCCACGCAGTCTTCTACTGATATTAATCCTCTTCCACCTTCCTTTCTAGGTAAGTATAATCTTGCTAATCCTGCCCTTGGGTAGACTCCTCCATTCATATTGAATTCCTCCTTAGTTCTTCTGTCTAGCTTTGCTAGATGCATTTCCTGACCCATCTAGAAGAGAAGTGACTTCAAATATGAACTGACTCAAACTTAGACAACCCATCTGACCCATGCCAGCCTTGAAAACAGACATAAAAGGATGATAATCTGTTTCAACTCTTATTTTTTTTTTGTATTTGACAGAGTTTGGAGATTTGTACATGTGGGGATGGAATGAATGTGGACAACTTGGCATCCTGTGCAGGAAAAATTTGGATCATGAGTTTAAAATTACTGACGATTGCAGTCAAAAGAATGATGCTGTAACAATTCAAGCTCTGCCATATTTAGTGCTGCCACCTGATGACAAGGAAGAGGATATTGTTGTAGCTAAAGTCGCTTGTGGTGCACGCCATACTGCTGTTCTGACAAGTAAGTATAAACTTCAATATGATTTTACATATATAGACACAGGTGTGACTGTGTGGTAAGAAGTTTGCTTTCCAAACACATAGATTGGGTTTAGTTCCACAGCATGGAACCTTAGACAAGTGTCTTCTACTGTAGCCCTGAGTCAACCAAAGCCATGTGAGTGTATTTGGTTGGCAGAAACTGAAAGAAGCTTGTGTATATGTGTGTGTGTGTATTTTGTTTACATCCACATAACTTAGTGATTCAGCAAAAAAGACTGTTAAAATAAGTACTAGACTTAAAAGAAATAAGTCCTGGGGGTCAATTTGTTGAACTAAATCCTTCAAGGTCTACCCCAGCATGGCCACAGTCTGATGAGTGAAACAAGTAAAGTATGAAGTATAAAAGATATAAAGTTGGTGCAGCCTGATGTAGTCTTTTATTAGTCTCCTGCTGTCAGTCATAATTGTCAATTATTACAATCAACTTTTATAATTAATCAAATATATTTTTTTATCTTTATCAAGTGATTGGATTAATGCTTTTTTTTTTTTAAATGGTGATTTATTTCCCTTTTAGTGATGTGAACACCTTTTGAGGCATTTATGTTGCTATAATAGAAAAATACCTACCCAAAAAAGCCTCTCTGTGGAACTTAACCACATGGTATCCAGTTCAATTCCACTCTGTGACACTTTGGGCAAGCGTCTTCTACTATAGTACTGAGTTAAGCAAAGCCTTGAGAGTGAATTTGGTAGATGGAAACTGAAAGAAAGCCTGTTTGTATATGAGTGTATTTTATTTATTTATTTTTTTTGTTAAGACATATTCCTCGAGTTCTGAGTATTTCCTCACGTCTGCAACGCAGATATTTTAAATTTTGTCTTTATATAGTGTCTGATGAGCTATCTACATGGCTTTGCCTTGTGGAGGCAAAACCTTGGGTAACTCTATGTCCAAGATATTAAATTTTGTTGTAATAATTACTGCTCTATTCTTTAGAGTGTGCTTCTTTCTGATATATGGTTTTTTTTTATTAACTATATATAATTATATATGCATATATATATATGCGTGTGTGTGTGTGAAGGCGCATGGCTCAGTGGTTAGATCGCCGAGCTTACGATTGTAAGTTCGAATCCCGGACCGGGCTGCGTGTTGTGTTCTTGAGCAAGACACTTTATTTCACGTTGCTCCAGTTCACTCAGCTGTAGAAATGAGTTGCGACGTCAGAGGTGCCAAGCTGTATCGGCCCCTTTGCCCTTCCCTTGGATAACACTGGTGGCGTGGAGAAGGGAAGCTGGTATGCATGGGCGATTGCTGGTCTTCCACAAACAATTCTGTCCGGATTTGTGTCTCAGAGGGAAATTTCTAGGTACAATCCCATGGCCAATCATGACCGAAAGGGGTCTCAGCATATATATATATATATATATATATATATATATATATATAGAAAGAGAGAGAGAGATTTATATATATATTATCATATATCTATGATATATGATTTTTGATATTAAGTTTTTATTATAACTTGTCATATATCGCCATATGTCTATGGTACTTATTATGACATGTCATATATCGTTATATATTTATGACATGTCATACATACCTACAACATATAAGCATTTATTACGACATGTCATATATGTCATCATATATCTATAACATACAATTTGTGATGTTTAAGTGTTTCTTGTGAGATGTCATATATATATCATCCATTCTCTTCTTTCAGATTGCTGTAAATTACTGACTTGTGGCTGGAATGGTTATGGTCAATTGGGTCTGGGAGATTGTTATAACAGAGACTGTCTCACTTATGTACAAGATCAACATCTTCCTTCCTTAAAATGCCAGCCAGAGCAGCTTGATATTTACTGTGGCAGCTGGAACACCATCTTAGTTCTACAGAAAACAGAAACCAAAACTTAAACCTAATTCTTTCAATTAAAATCTTGTTTTGTTCATTGGTTTTGATATTTGTTTTCTGGGTTCAAATTCCTCTTTAGGTCACCTTTCTTTTTTCATCCTTCCAGAGTCCATAAAGTAAGTACCGGTCAATTTTCTGACCTTATAGATCAGACAAGAGTATGTTGCGGTAGAGTTTTCTACAGCTGGATGCCTTCCCTGATGTCAGTCCTGTTTTGTTTCCAAGTAAAGTAATAAATCTATTGAACAACAAACAGCCGGGAGAACTGGAAATAAATGATGCTGTCTAAATGAACCTTTTGTGTACAAAGATTGTGCAACAAATTAAGATATGTCTAGAAGTCTGAGCATGTTTTTTCAGTGAGCTGCAGGCAACACTGTTTGACAATGTCAACAAACCAATATTTAGAATCGGTGAAGGGGGTGAGCTGCCAGAATCGTTAGCACACTGAGCAAAAACATTGAAGCAGATTTTAAACCACACCTAGTGTCTCCAAGTAATCTTCAGGCTCTGGGTACATGGTCATATGCCCCAGAGCCTGGAGATTGCTTGGAGACACTAGGTGTGGTTTAAATACTGCATAGATAATCCTTTTTACAATAGGCACAAGGTCTGAAATTTGGTGGAGGGGGATAATTGATTACATTGATCCTGTTGTTTTACTGGTACTTGATTTATCAACCCCAAAAGGATGAAAGGCAAAGTTGACCTCAGTGGAATTTGAACTCACAACATTGCGAGAGGTGAAATACTGCTAAGCATTTTGTCCAGCATGCTAACGATTCTGCCAGCTCACTGCCTTACACCTGCATAGGTAATATCTTCAAGCAAGGTATGAAACTTTTAATAGGACATAACTATATACTGGTGCATTAAACAATATTTATCTCTCACCAGATGGAGTACTTTTTTTGTTGATCTTACCTTGATGGAAAAGTAAACTAGACATATATATATATATATATATATATATATATACAGAGAGAGAGGGAGGGGTATGAGGAGTTTTCTTCAGGGTGACTCAAACTTATAGGTATGTGCTGTGAGTGCTCAAATAAGCGTGCCACCAAAGTTTTAGTTTGAACAGCCGTTGAAGTTAGGGTTATGTGATTGTCTTGTTCAAAATGGCTAAAAGTGGCTCCCCTTTGAGTCAGTAGGTGTAGGTTAAAGTGGTAAGGAAAGGCAAACAATTAGGCAAGACATGACAAGGACTTTCAATTTCATTAATTCAATCTAAATTTGGCTGCATAACGAATGGTAAAAAATAGTAACAAATAGTCTCTAATACCTGTTTCTGAGATATCCAAGCTATTGGTGCATCATATCAAGTGAAGACTGTAAGTTGGGTATTCCGTCTTAGGAGAGATAAAGTTTTAGCATCCAGTTGTTAGGTGTTTCAAGATATTTAGCCAGTCCAATTGTAGTGGTTTTGTAAGAGATTTCAACTTGGATTTGTTAAGCTATAATATACTTGCTAGAATATTATGGTTGCAAATCAAAATACTGAGTCGTTGCCAACAATTAATTGTTTATAGAATATTACACAGAGCTTAATATTTTGGGAAAAAAATTAAATTAAAATTAATATTTTAAAATGTCTACAAGAAGTAATCAGAAAATTTGTCTGCATTGCAAGATCATTAAAAATTTTTTTCCTCCATTTCTTTTTTGGAAAACAATTACGAAAAATTAATAAACTAAAAGAAACCTTTTTTTTTTTTCCTTTTTCTTATAAGAGAAAAATCACATTTTAACATGAAGACAAAATGCAGTCATGGCTGTGTGGTAAGAAGCTTGCTTCTCAATCACATGGTTCTAGATTCAGTCCCTCCGCATGGCACCTTGGGCAAATGTCTTCTACTATAGCCTCAGGCCAACCAAAGCCTTGTGGGTGAATTTGGTAGATGGAAGCTGAAAATAAGCCTGTCGTGTGTGTCTTTATGACTATGTTTGTCTCCCACCACCATTTGACAACTAGTGTTGGTATGTTTACATCCCATAACTTAACAGTTAGGCAAAAGAGATCAATAAAATAAGTACCAGGCTTTAAAAAAAAGTACTGTGGTGGATTCATTCAACTAAAAGACAAAAGATGAAAGCATTTTGCTTTAGTGTATTCCTCGTGGTAGTTGTCAACTTATGTTTAAAAATGAAGACAATTGAGAAAACTTTAGAAAGAAAGTAGATGTTCTTCCCTTCGTTTTCTCACAATTTACAAAAATAAAAATGCTAATGCTTTTGTATTGTTCTTTTTTCTTTATTGGAAGTTGGGTTTTTTTTTTTATTAAAAAATGTGAAAAAAAAAAGAAGAAATATTTTAAATAATTCTAGAGTGAAAATTCTCCCTGATAAAATGAGTGTTATTGATTGAAAAGAGATGTTATTTTGCCATCAAACCAAACTAGAAGTCTGGCAAATGAAATAGAAACAATAATAATAATAATAATAATAACGATGATGATGATGATGCAGTACCAGGCAGTGGCTTTCAATGCCCTGATGCAGCACCAGGCAGTGGCTCTCATGGCTTCTCATCTTAACTGATTGGAAGTGTTATCATGTACATTGTTTTGTCTTGGTATAAAAGATGGGCTACAGCAAATATTCTACTCAATACCATGGATTTGTTTGTCAGTTGTTTGACCTTAACTAGATGAGCATGTCCCTTGGTGGCTGATGATATGTGCATCTCTGATCAGGAGCAGAAGTAGTGGGGGAGCATCAGAGCCATGTGTTGAGAGGAATTCTTTGGGGTTTGGATAATTAACCTTTGGAAACATGGGTGATTCGTTCAACATCCTTAAACAACCCTTATTCACTGATCTTTTGAGTTGGATGGGCTACTCAACCTGAAAAAAAATTCTAACTGCATCCCACATGCAAGGTCATGCACTGTTTATCTCGATATGAGATCACCATGTTGTGCACATATGGTTGTGATGCATGTGCCTGGTGTACCCTTATCAGACGGGTTTCCTTGTACGTGTGATTTTGACTTCTTGTAATGGTGTTGGAACCTGAAAAGTGTCATATAGCCAATCCATCGGTATTTCCGCTCTTGTTGGCTCCTTTTCTATGACTCTTTCCCTTAGCTGATTTCTAGGTCTCCTTTTCATTCCATTTCCGTTTCTTACATCATTCTTCCTATGTGTGTTATAAGTTCTCCTTCTTCCCAGGATTGCGTACCATTTTCATACATTCTTACATATACCTGATCACTGATTTTAAAGAATTTTGACAAGTCTTTCTGGCACGTATTTTTTTCTTTACTGGTAATAGTTTATCAAATACTGACTTCACCTTTCTGGCAAACATTAGTTCTGCTGATGAACTTCCTTCTGGCGCATTTGGGTTCGGAGTTACCTTGTATACCTTTAAGAATTGTTGGATTGTGACATCATCCGTGGCTTCCTTTTTAGCTTTCTTTAAAGCTCTCTTAAAAATGTCCACAAACCGTTCGGCCCTTCTATTTGATCTAGGGTGATATGGTGCTATAGTTTTATATTTTAATGTGAACATCTCGCAGAATCTTTTAAACTCACAGGATACAAACTGTGTTCCGTTATCAGAGACAATTATATCTGATACACCAAATCTTGCAAACAGCTCATTTAGAAAGTTTATTACTGTATATGAGGTTGGTTGTTTACGCCTTGCGACCTCAGGCCATTTTGTGTAGCTGTCCACTACTATTAAGTAATAATATCCATTTACAGGGCCTGAAAAATCAATATGCAATCGGGACCATGGTATTTTCACTTCCAGCTAAAGTTCACATTTTGTAGCCTACGACCAGCACACATCCTCTGCAGTCTTTTACCAGGTTTGGTCATGTGGCGAGAATGGATGAGGATAGCTGTGTGAAAAAGTGCCACACCCTAGCGGTTGAGGGAACCTGTGGAAGAGGAAGACCTGGGATGAAGTGGTGAAGCACGACCTTTGAAAATTAGGCCTCACCGAGGCAATGACTAGTGACTGAGACCTTTGGAAATATGCTGTGCATGAGAAAACCTGGCAAGCCAAGTGAGACCAAAATCCAAGGCCTCTGCCAGGGATGTAGCCAGCCCACTTATGCATACCTTTCCTTTATTGGACACTAAACTCTGCTTGCAAAGACTTGTTGAGGCAAGTGAAATCGAAATCAAACCAAATTCGACAACTGGTACCCATGCCAACATTTCCTTCATTCGACACTAAACTTTGCTTGCAAACATCTGTTGAGGCAAGTGAAATTGAAATCATAATTGCACCAAATTTGTTGACTGGCACCTGTGCCTAGTGGAGTGCTAACAGCACCATCCGAGCGTGATCATTGCCAGAGCAGCTGTCTGGCTTCCATGCCGGTGGCACATAAATAGCACCATTTGAGCATGACCATTGTCAGCGTCGCCTTACTGGTACTTGTACGGTGGCATGTGAAATAACATTTGAGTGAGGTCGTTGCCAGTGCTGCTGGACTGGCTCCTGTGCAGGTGGCAATGAAAAAAAACACCATTTTGAGCATGGCCGTTGCCAGTACTGCCCGACTGGCCCTTGTGCTGGTGGCACATGAAAGCACCCACTACACTCTCAGAGTGGTTGGCGTTAGGAAGGGCATCCAGCTGTAGAAACTCTGCCAGATCAGATTGGAGCCTGGTGCAGCCATCTGGTTCACCAGTCCTAAGTCAAATCGTCCAACCCATGCTAGCATGGAAAGTGGACGTTAAATGATGATGATGATATATATATATATATATATACATATGTATCCATATATATATACATATATATGTATACATATATACATACGTATGTACATGTATATATATATATATATATATATATATATACACACATATATATACATTTTTATATATACATACATATATATATATACATATATATATATATACATATATACATACATATATATATATATACATACATATATATATATATACATACATACACACACACACATATATATATATATATATATATACATATGCATGTATACATATATACATCATCATCGTCGTCGTCATTTAATGTCCGCCTTCCATGCTAGCATGGGTTGGACGGTTTGACTGAGGACTGGTGAGCAAGAAGGCTGCACCAGGCTCCAATGTAATCTGGCAAAGTTTCTACAGCTGGAAAATGGTATGGCAAAGGAATAAATGATCATCTTCTGAACTTCATTGGCTTACAGCTGTTTCTGTTTCATATTTCAGGCACACAACTGCAAGTCCATTGCATCTTTTCGCAGAAAAAGCTGTAAACAAATGAAGTTCATAAGATAATCCTTTATTCTTTTGCCATCTCATTTTCTCATTACTGCTCTGTACTTGACTATTGCCCTATTCTGAAGCATGTTATAATAAGTTCTACACCAGGATATTACTCATAATGCCTAAGTGAAATATTAAAATATAGTTCACACACACAATGTTTGTATAGCTAACATATTAATACTTCTTACTCTTTCACAAACACCAGCACCTTGTACTCATCAGATCTTAATGTCTTATAATTCATATTGAATTCTTCCAAAATTATGCCAAATCTACAATCTGACCAAGAATAATATTTACAATATTAAATTAATGATAATTGCCAGCATATCTGTGGTTGAATAATCTACATCAGTATTTCTAAAGGTGGGGGTTACTTCAGAATATGGAATATGTATCCAAGTAACAAGTGAATAAAACTTGTGTGTATATGCATATATCTACATAAATATATATAATCACTTAACATCTGTTTGCCATGCTGGTATGGAGTAGACAGTTTGACACAAGTTGTGCTAAGCTCTCTTGTCTGATTTGGAATAATTTCTATGAATGGACACCCTTCCTAATGCCAACTGTTAAACAGTTAAACAAAATGTGCACATTTTGTTTTTTGTAGCACCAGCACTGGTTGGGTCACCAAGTAACTTGCAAGACAAGACAAAGTCCCCTCAACTGGGGGGGGGGGGGAGGGAGTAGTAGTATTAAGGGAAGTGGCTTTGTGTTAGTTGAGAGATTAAAAGAATAATAGAGGGGTAGAGATAGATGTGTTGCTGTAGAGATCCAAGGAAACTCAATTGCAGAAGAAAGGAGAGAGTAAGAGATGGTGGTGGATATGACAGGGTACATCCTCAAAATACAGGGAGAAATTAAATATAGGTGAAGTGGTACAGAGGATTACACAGGGTGATGTGTGTGTGTGCGTGTATTTATTGAAATTGATATCCATGAACACATATATACTCACAATTTATGAATTATTTTATTAGTTTGTATTATCACAACAATCTGTTGAACAAGTATGTGAAATTCTGAGTAAGTTTATGAAGTTTTCTTAGCTTCAATAAAACGACCATACCGGTGCTACATAAAAGCACCCAGTACACTCTGTAAAGTGGTTGGCATTATGAAGGGCATCCAGCTGTAGAAACCATGCCACAACAGACAAATCGAGCCTGGGGAGCCCAACTTCAATCAAACTGTTCAACCCATGCCAGGCATGGAGAACAGATGTTAAAAGATGATGATGATGATTAGCTTGTCCATATATGGTGTGATGCATGATTAACTGGAAAACTGAAGTTGGGTGTGGAACAAAAATAATTGAGAAAGACTAATCTACAGAATCTTCTTGAGAAGGGTAAGCAGGATTGGTTTCTCTCCTTACTGCTCAGGTCATTTCTTATTCTAAACAGCCAAGTGAACGGAGTTACAGAGATGTAATTTCAAGGCCTTGCTCAGAAACCATCAAAATGCCAGCAATATATTTTAACCTTCTTGATACTGACCAGCCTGAGGCCGCCCTTGGTTCTACAATACAAACTTCCTGATGTAAATTTATCTCAAATGAAAACCTTTTATCAGAATTCCCTGTTCCAAACACTAGCTTAATAATAAAGGCATTCTACGAAATTCTTCATTTTTAAAAGTAATTGTAAAAACAGTATAAACTAACAAATAATGAAGGCCAATCTCAAAATGCTGAACCTTGTGAAGATGGCAGGAGACCAAGATATGTGGCGCATTGCTGTACTCTAAAAGACCCACCCACCAAAACAATTGAGATCCTAAAACAGAGGTGCCTCCTCATAAAAAGCACTGATGTGAGTGCCGATTCCACATAGAAAGCACTGGTGCCACATAAAGAGCACGTAGTACAGTCTGTAAAGTAGTTGACATTAAGAAGGGCAGCCAGCCATAGAAATCAAGCCAAAACTGATTACAGAACCTGCTGCAGCCCCTGGCCTTGCCAATTCCTGTTAAGCTGTCCAACCCATGCCAGCATGGAAAAATGAGACATCATTCATCATCAGGTAGGTTGCTCCACTAAAAAAAAATTCTATGTAATTTTTCAGCAGGCATGCCATTCAGAAAGTCCCATGTGTAGCAGTTTGCCTTGGACAGATAAAAATAATACAAAAGTCATGGCTTGACTGAGACTTAAAAATGTAACTGAAAAGGCTTCCATATTTAACTGAAGCTAGCTAAACCCTAATCAGTAAGACATAGTTTACAATCAGCAATAAGACAGGTTTTGTTACACATGGGATAAATTACACAGGCAATGATGACTCAGACTTGGTAAAAAAATTTTTAACATGCAGTGATAGCCACTATATATATATATATATATATATATATATATATATATATATATACACACACACACACACACACACACATATATATATATATAGGAGACAAGGCTCACCTAGTTCTGAAACATGACAAGCTATCTCAACTTTCAAATCATTTTAATGTCTGCTCAGCCATTCTTGCATGGGTCAGATGGAAAATTCATTGAGGTAGATTTTTTCTATGGCCAGATGCCCCTCCTATTGCCAATCCTTGCCGGTTTCCAAGCAAGTTAATATTTCCCCGTGGCTAAAGCTGAACATGTCTCATGGGACAGTCAGACTCATTTACAACCATTACACAATGTCAAAACAAGACACAAACTCATATATGCACACACACACACACACAATAGGCTGCTTTCAGATTCTGTCTTCCAAATGCACCCACAAGGCTTTGGCCAGCCTGAGGCTATAGCAGTGGGACTGAAGCCAAAACCATATGTTTGACAAGTAAACTTCTCAACCACGCAGCTCTGCCTGCACCAATGCATGGGTTTTTGCTTTCACTTATTTGAAACTCCTTCCATGTGTTTCCAATTATTTCTTTGGAGTAAATCTCTATTGGACCCATTCAAAAATAATGTTTACAGCAACAAAATATAAAATTTAAAAAATAATAATAATAATAATAATAATAAAGAATGAGATGTAGTATAAATTCCAAAACCTTAACTTATATAAAATCTAGAAAAAAACTCAAAAGTGTTTGCTCTGATGAGAAAAATCAGAGGAGATTTTTTAAACAAATAAATACACAAGGATTAGATCTAAACAGCAATTTGTGATTGAGAAAAACTGATGAAAGATTATAGCACCATGTGTGACCTAAATGGGATATTGGATAAGTAGGAAGGGAGTAAAAATAAAATCAATAAGAGACAGATAACAAAAAAAAGTTTCCAAATTACATTTGCTGTTAAACACTGAATGTGGGTTTTTTAAGCTTTTCGAGGAAACTTTCTTCATTGAAAAGGAAACTGAACAAGCCTCAAACTAGAGGAGTGCCTAGAAATATCCAGAAACTCTCCTTCAGGCCACACCCTACTGCCTTCAAAGGAAGGACACACTGGATAATGTAATCCTAGATATTGTGTGAAAATAAAACTGGATGGTCACAGCTGGATTGCTTGAAATAACAGAGCAACTCAATCAGGACTGACCAAGAGTTAAACAACCAACCAACAGGTCCAGTTGAACATTGATGGTCAAAACAACCGGAATTAGAAAACAAATCTCAAGGTGAGATATAGTAATTGTATTAAGAGTAACACATAACTCAATGTGTCAAACAAATCAGTGAAGGTAGAATGTGATTAACACAAATTTACATGTTCAGAAAATTTTTGCCTAAAATGTTCTGTGCAAATTGTATTGAAATAAGTACAAAATTTAAGGTCTGTTTTTCAATTCACATGTTTATGCAAAAAATATTCACCTTTTATCAAGCAGGACCCCCACCCCTTCTCTTCCTCCAACAAGTAGAACTCTTTACATGTTACATCCAGTCCAGTAGGCCTGGTATGCAATAAAAAAGAAAGAAATTTACAGACACAAGGCCTCGGATTTATAAGTTAGATATTGTAATATTCACGCCCATCTGAAGGGTGTTAGCAGCAGCATGAAGTGAAATGACCTCCACCCAACTGGGAATTGAAACCAGGTTGCAGACTCAGCTTGCAAGGAGATTATTTACTTACACTAATCAACTGTACATGTCTGAAAGACTGAAAAAAACAAAAAACAAAAAAGAAGTCAAATCAAATAAACTCAAGCCAAACCCTTATTCATTTCCTGCCTTGGATTCATTTCATATTAAAACATCCAAATGTGTAAACCAACAATTTTTTGTTTTTGTAGTTTTTTTTTTTTTTTTTTTGTCAACTGGCATAAGTCTATCTAGTCGTAAAGAATTTGTAAGAGAATGTCTGCAGCAGCATTACTGAGTTGTCTATAAATTAGACACGAGCACACACAAAGTGTCTTATATAATGATGGGATAGAGTTTTATTTGTAGTGTGATTGTGGGTACACTCCTTAATAAATGCTCTCATTCCAGTCCTAGTTACTTACATCTAAAACGTTTGATCATTATAAGACACCCTGCGTGAGTGTGTGTGTGTGTGTGTGTGTGTGTGTGTATATATATATATATATATATATGTATGTATATATTTTTTTAATGTTTGTCTTTATGTTCAGTTATAATCCTTTCTCTTATAGGAACAAGGCCTGGAATTTGTGGGGAGGGGGATAGTTGACCACATCAACCCCAGTGCTTGACTGGTACTTAATCTATTGACCCTGAAGGGATGAAAGGCAAAGTTGACCTTGGCAGAATTTGATCTCAGAACATGCAGACAGATGAAATACTGCTCAGCATTTTGTCTGGCGTGCTCATAATTCTGCCAGCTCACCGCCCTAAGGTTCAGTTATAATAAAAACAGTTTTACATTAATCCGATGGGTTACTCTATACTCTTGTAGAGGACTAATTTATTATTCTTATACAAGGATGTTGTTGACAATGACTTTGAAGTTTCAGCCAGCCAAGTCATCGTTTACCACCCCCACTCAAACCCACACACCCAAAGATGATCTTTAACTCAACAGAGGCAAAACTAATCCTAAAGCATTGCAGTCCAACAATGGTTTAGATGGCCAAAACTTCGAAGTCACTGTCAACAACATTCTTGTATAAGAATTTTTAAAATGTGTGTGTTTGAGAGATGTAATTTATCAAAATTACAAAGTGTTATAAACACGAGGATTTGAGATAGCACTGAATGGACTAAAAAATGCTGACATCCTGCTAAATAAGAAATATACCACATTAGAAAACTTGGCCAATGGTACAAGGAAAGGGTTTATCCATTAGCTCAAGCTTTTCATAGGACCAGAGGATGAGCAGAAATCAAACCTAATTTTAGAGTAGTGAATGATATGTGATTGTATATATATATGGGAATATGTAACATGCATACATGTGCACAAGCCAAATCCATGCATGTAAACATTTGATAGACATGTACACCACATGTGATGCATAAGTATCGAGAAAGACAAATAGAGTGTGAATTCACATATAGGGTGTAACTAGTTTATATTGTGTAAGTATGTGTGTACTTTAAAAACGGTTTTACTTTGCAATTACAGAACATTTTTTACAACCTATAAACTTGAAAATTCCATCTATAAATGTGTTACAGGAATTTACCGTTTTGCTTTTCCAAAAACCCCAAGTTACATAATGATAATTTGTAGCAATATATATTAACTTGGCAGGAAATTTTGTTTCCTTATTTTGTTTTCTGATCAACAATCTCTTATTTGAAAAAAAAAAATAAATAAAAGCAAAAAATAAAAGCAAGAGATAAACAAGAGCAAGAGATAATTGTTATTTTTTCATTTTTTTTTTTCAAGTTTCTGAAATAAAACAACAGATTGGTTAGATTTTGTAGAATAAAATGTAACCAAATGAATGAAAGCCATGTTAAGCTAAAGCAACAAATCAGATAGGATCCAGATGATAAAATCTATGTTTCAAAAAAAAAAAAAGGGGCTGTGAAGATACCAATAGTGGTCACAATTCAAAATCTTCCATTTTGATATTTCCAAGGAAACTCTTGGCAGCCACAGTTGCCTGTTTTATAGCCACTTTATAAGGACCCCGTTTCTTTTTGTTATATCGGAGTTTAAAGTCTTCTAAAAATGGATATAAATCGACACACTGCATATGTGACATAGTGGAGGACCCAAACCACGAAACGTGAGCCAGCTGAGCTATCACAACTCCATTGTCTCGTGTACTTACAGTAATGGAGAGGACTCGCCCTGGCCACCAGGGAAAGCCCTGAATCTTACCCCAGACAATATCTCCAACATGAATTATACGACCCTCAGAAGTTTCAACTTTGGTAACAGTTTTAGTTTGAATTTTCATCATGAGAGGTTTCAGCGAATCAGATGTAGGTGACTGACTCCCTGGGAATTCTTGCTCTTCATATTCATCCCTGTAATCAGAGTCCGAATCTGATATCCCGTTAGCTGAGTTTGAGTTAAAACCGTCCGTTGATTCGCCTGACGATTCCGATTTTGTCTCTAAAGAATTATCAAGCAAAAGATTTACTGTTGATTTTTCATTTTTTAAATCTCCTGATATGGTGTTTGCTGAACTCTCCGATTCTACCCGTGATAAACCGCTGTTTCGCCGCCAAGTGTACAACAACCGAGGCCGCTGATGGTCGTTCATCTCAGAATCAGTCGGCTCAGTTTCAAAGTCATTCTCCTCCTTGTTTGATTTGTCAACACCTAGAGCTGGTAAATTACGATCTATATCTGCGCAAGCATGTTTATGTTTGTGCTTCCGTTTGTGCTTTCGGTGATGACCTGAGGAGATTTTATCACCATTTTCAGAGTCTACCCGTTTCAGCTTCTCCTTGGCTTTCTTTAAAGCTTTTTTCAATCTTTTATGACTTGAATATTCTTTATTTTCAAGTTTTTCATCTGAAGATTGGTCTGTATCCACTACTTCAGAATGAAGGCGAGGAGGAATTTTTAGCACAGTCCCCTCGCCAACTGATATTTTTATAATTGGACTAGATTTCACAATGGTCAGTCCTTCAGATTTAGGGTTCATTTTATCATTAGTAGGCACATACTCCTCGGCCAGAGAGCTTTTCCTCTTTCGAGACTCACTCCTTGTTTCTGGGTGTTCTGTGAGTTTCAGAGGTTCCAGCTGAACCTGGGCTTGTGGTAAGGGGAGAGTTATTGGGGAACTTACTGGTCTGGGAGATTGTGGGGGTTGATTAAAGCGTGGAGGTTTAGGAGATTGAGAAGGGTGATTGAAGCGAGGGGGTTTAGGTGATGGTGGTGGTAAGCTATAACGAGAATTGCGTGGAGATGGTGGTGGTTGATTGTAATGAGGAGGCTTAGGTGATGGTGGTGGTTGGTTGTAACGTAAAGATTTAGGTGAGGGTGGAGGCTGGTTGTAACGAGATGGCTTGGGGGAGGGAGGGGGCTGGGCATACCTTGAGTTCTTGGGTGATGGTGGTGGTTGATTGTAATATGTATTTTTAGGTGAAGGGGGTGGCTGATTGTATCGTGTTGCCCGGGGCGATGGAGGTGGCTGGTTGCTACTGTATCGTGTGGTCTTTGGAGATGGTGGGGGCTGGTTGTACCTTGTAGTTTTTGGTGAAGGAGGTGGTTGATTATAACGTGATGGTTTTGGAGAAGGAGGCGGTTGGCAATACCGATTAGTTTTGGGGGAAGAGAGCGGGGTGTTTTGTTGCCGATTTCTGGTTATTGGTGGGGATCTGCTACGTGCATTGAAGATGGGAGTACTGTTTCGAGTGTTTTGGTTGTTACGTGTGGTCAGAGGCAAAGGGGCTGGGAATTGTGGTGGGGGAGGTGGAGGCGGCGGCGGCGGCGGTGGGAGAAGTAGTGGTTTAAGAGATGTGGGTGTTGAAAGCCGGGATGGAAGAGAGTGAAGAGAGTTTGAAGAGGATTGTGAAACAGAAGACAGTGAAGAGTTCTGAGAGGTCTTAGCAATGGAAGAACTCGGATCTGCCGCACTGTCATGGCATGCCGACTTGCATTTGGAGCACAAAGTTTGACGAGGTCTAAGGCGAATACTTCGCACAGTCTTGTCTTTGAAATGTCTAGTGTACGTCCTTTTGGTCAATGCTACAACCTTTTCGCCGAACTGTGAAAAATCCTGATTGTACGTGTGCCGAAGGGCCGCAGCAGAGATCTGAACGTTTTGATCTCCCTTCTCGGTACTCCCGACGTTCGTGTCACTTTTACTATCTGACGAGTCATCATTGGAATCCCTTTTAAACGGGAAACATACACCGTGGGGCAAACTTCTGCAACAAGAAACAAATTGTGGATTTAATTAAGGTGAATAGGTGAACCTGGGAGGTGTGGGACCATGCAGACATACATAGACATTCATTCACAAATAATAATTGGAATAATAATAATGATATATCTATAAATATCTACATACACACACACATATATATATATATTTACTCTACAGATACACACACACATACTATAAGAGTATATATATATATATATATATATATATATATATATATATATATATGAAATTACATTTATTTCCTTCCCGTTGAAACTTATTGATTCAGTAGCGGTTTGGAAAGATGTTTCAGTAATTTTTATGATCTCCAAAAACACATTCATCTGCGGTCGGAGCCGAATGACCGAATCATTGTTACTTCAAACAAATTGGGTAGAAAAAGGTTTCTTTTAAAAATGTGTGTGTAGCCATATATGTTTATCAACGGCAACGTTGTTATGCAAAGATGTTGGGGGAAGATTGAACAAAGCGAAAACATCGAAAGTGAGAGAAATGGAAATGTGGAAACCAGAGAAAATCGCAGAGACGGACGCTGACAGGAAAAGTCAGCTGTCGTCACACTTTTTGACAACATTTCAATACGATAGCTCTGGCCCAAAGAATAATTAAAATATTTCAGCTTACCTTTTGTCGGAATCGACCAGAACACCACGGTATTTCTTGGCGCCGGCCTCCAAGCACACGATGAGGACATCCTCGATAGCTTCCTCGATGAATACAGGTAATTTCTCGCCTTTACAAACGGCTTGGTGGTGCCCCCGTCTCTCGTCCGCCATTTTCCGAGCGCACGGCCCTCAAGATTCTAGCACGGCGCATGCGCATCCGCATGTCTTGCCATCCACAGCAGGTAAATCCCGACAAACACACAAATAAATATTTTTAGAAATAGAAACGGTTGTATTTATAAAAGTAAGGGAGTATCTTGGCGAATGGTGTAGGTGAAAGAAGACGGAGAAGGGAAAACGTGAAGTTCCAGCCAGCATACAGGTCTTTCATTGAAAGAAAAAAGAAAAAAAACAGGAAAATTTTTTTTTCAAAAGCAAGAAAAGAACGACCAACGATCCGGCAACTTTTATGAAAGATTTTAGAAAACTGGACGTCAGATGGGAAATAAAATAAGATTATGATATAGGAAATATTGTAAATATATTTGAAATTCAAATATATGTACGAAAATGAATTTACAGTTGGAATGAATGCCTTTTTGAATGTTTCTTTTGTGAAATAATAGAATAAAATACGAAGAGTAATTTTGACTTTTTTGTTGTAAGGGAGGTAACTCCAAGGGAAAACAATTTTTATTCTTTGCTTTGTTTCATGGTTGTTGTTTTCTTCAACGTCTTCCAATCTTACTCATTCCCAACTATAACACATAACAGACATTTCGCAAACTTTCTCTCCTTTCATCACTCCATCATATCTCGGCCTCTACTTTAAAATATGTGCAGATGTGCCGATCTGCTATTTACACTAGTTTTAATTTAATTTTGTTATGTTTATATTTTTCATTGATTGCATCTCTTTATTGAAAGTTTGACCATCTCTCTCTCTCTTTGCTCTCACCCCCCCCCCCAGTAACCCTGCTACGTCTCCCCCTCGTCGAGCGATCGACCAGCTGGACTTCATCATTACGTTAAGTCTGCTTAGTAGAACAGCGAGAGAGAGAGAAAGGGAGAAAGACTGAAGTTTTTCAATGGAGGAAAATATTCCTGACTGCTTCAAGACGCGTCAGAGTCCGATTTTCGTCTTTCCTCGGGTCGTTAAAATTAGCCAGTTATGCACCGAACTCCATTCAACTGACTTACATATTATTCCCTACGGAGGAAAAGAAGAAAAAAAACCAGATCAGTTTGTGTCAAATCTATGTTAGCAGTCGTTATTTGTTTTGATGTTTAAAAAGGTCTTGAAGATTAATAAGAAAAGCTTGATTAAAGCTTTCAAGAATCGATGTTTACACATATATTTATATGTGCATACATTTATATACTTTCTCGTCCCTCAATTCTTTCTTTCTTTCCTCTTTTCTTTCACTCACACGTTCTCTCTCCCTCTCTCTCCCTTTCTCTCTCTCTCTCTCTCTCCCCCTTTCTCTCTCCCTCTCTCATAGGTTTCTTTAAGTTCAAATTTATTAATTCGTACATAAACAAAAAGCTGTTATTTACTCTTTTCGCGATAAGTGCTGGGAAAATAGAGTCGAGGAAATCAACTGAGCATATTACGGGTAGTAATCAACAGCAAGGATAATGTTACAGCCTATTTAATAACGAAAATATTCCACATTAAAATATAAATCCAAGACAAAAAATATAATCATGAGCGAAGAAAGAAAGAAAGAAGATACCGGAGAAATTTAAGCACAAAATATAAAGAGGGTACAACATTAAATACTTAATGGCTAGGTTTATTAATTATGACGTTGATCTATTGAACCTTCGAGCCAACGCGGAAATATCATCGCGGTTACCCTACCAGAAATAGGAGCTAAATCCCTCTGAATTCACATCCTACTTCAAGAAGAAAACATGAGAGACAAAATACAAAAAGAAAGACTTGGAATATTGTCTGCTCGATCAAGGTTGACCAGGGGCCATTCAAAAAACAAGAGCCAACGAGGAAGCCTCTACGTGGTTGTTCGAACTGCTAGACTCAGCAACCAAATGTTACCCTCGTATTCCACACCCTGCCGCCGTCATAATAGATACGTAATGTAATATCGAAGAGAAAATGGGATGGTTGTGATTAGAATACCTTTGATTAATAAGTCAGCTTATTTTGTCTGTCTTTACGTTCTGAGTTCAAATTCCGCCGAGGTCAACTATGCTTTCCTCCTTTTGGGGTGGATAAATTAAGTACCAGTTGCGTACTGAGTCGATCTAATCGACTGGCCCCCTCCCCAAAAATATCGGGCCTTGTGCCTATAGAAGAAAAGATTAATAGGTTTGCTCACTCACTGTTGACTTGTGATTAAATGACGTTTATGAATGAGACCACCGACATTAGACTTTTTACTGTAGAACTTATAAATGTCTTAAATATAACTACCGTAGGCTACGTGCTAAGAAATAGCAGACGCAGGCGTGCCTGTATGGTACACCGACTGTGTATACTAAGAAAACAAATAATAAAATCAGTGTGTGCACTGATTTTCCCACTGATTTAAACGAGTGTCTTAAATATAAACCTACTTTGTGCAAACTGTTATTTTGCGGCCATAGTCAAGTTGATATCTTTTGATTTTTTAAAAATGCATTTATTTTTGTATGGGATATTGTGCTCTCTTTTCCTTTTATGCAAACTGTCAAATTTAGCCCAAATGTAACCCTGTACATATCAGCTTCCATTAACAACGGCATGTCAGTTCCAGAACCTGGTGCATGCATTCCCTGGAAGATCTTTGAACACCTCCTTGATGTTGGCCACCAGCTTGACCTTGCTGTTACAGGCAGAGCAGTTGCTGTACCCCTAAATCCATGGGATTACAATTGGGGGAATCAGGAGGCCAGAAATTGAAGCTGATGAAGTTGTAGAAATTCTCCAACAACCACTTCTGACTCTTTCCAGAGGTATGGAAAGAACCAAATCCTGCTGCCACACATATGATGGCCTTCCAGCAGCAACTCTTTCCAGCCAAGGATTGACCACAGTTTCCAGCAGCTTCTGAAATGAGAGCCTAAGGCTCTGTTCGAAGATGTGGGATGAATTCTGGCATGCAGATGCAGTCAGAACACCTGCTGTGTCCCTTCCTGCTGCCCACGGCTTCATAGTCTCCATTGCAGCTGCACATGCCATGTCTTACATCCTTCACTCTGTTCAGAGCGCATTGAGCAGCAGCAGTCATGATGTCAGCATTTTGATGCCCAGCAAGAACCATGATAAGAAACTCTTAGGTAGTCGAGTACTATTTTTTTCCCACCTGTTTTGTGTTTGTGTGTGTGTGTGCATGCATGAGTGCGCATATATATGTGTATATATATATATGTATGTATATATGCATACGTATACACCATATATATACATATTTATATGCATACATACACACCATATATATATACATATTTATATTCATACATGTAATAGCATATATATTTATATTTAAACACACACACACATACACACACAATATACAAGCAAATTCTGTCTGTCTGGGACCCCTGTATCTTAGTCTACATTTGTTCTACATAGACATATTATACCATTTGGGAATCAGGATGATCCCAGAATTGAAAATCTGCCTTTCCTTAGGTTCTTGAACATCCAGCATTGGGATCTGATTTAAAAGCATTTGGGTTGCTATTTCTAGCAGGTAAAGCTTGGCTGATTCATGCCATCTTGGTTGGCATTTGTCAGACGACATCAGAAATGAAGGGGGAAATAAATGACATTTGCTTTGTTAATTTCATGTTGAGATAATTTGGGACAAATTGGTGAACAGTTGGAATTCAACCTGGGACTGGAACAATAGAATTATTGCAGCACAGAATTAATTCTCATGCGTCCTTAACCTCTCATCAAACACCACTGGGGTATATAGTCATTATAGATGTATTATAGACATGCTATTTAGCTCTCTTTAGTTTTGGGCCACAGGCCCAGTTAACCCTCCACAGGAGCAAGCTTAAAAGTCTGCAGACTGCAATTTTTAAGCTAGTATATTATATATGTGATATACACACACACATATGTGTATGTATGTATGTCTGTGTCTAAATGTATATAATAAATGAGGTTTGAAATATCTATAAATATCTATTTTGTCGTAGGTCATCTATCAGATAGAAAGCAATTGATAGAAAATATCAGATATCTCATAGAAAATTGAAGCCGAGTGGTGCAAATTACAACAAAACTGGGTTTTTTATCAGATCAGTGACTCGCTACCATTGTCCTTTTTGTTGTTGTTGCTGTTGTCCTTGTACTCATTGTTGGTGTTGCTAAGCAGTGACAATGAGCTCTTGTCTTGACAAACCTATGGTGTGTAGCTGAATATTAAAATCTGATTAGGTATTCAACTACTATATTTTTCCACCTGTTTTGCATTTATGTGCCTACCTGTGGCGTCTTTATTGTACCTTTATGCTGTTATCCAAAGTTTTAGGTGTTTTAATAACTTATGAACACAAAATCTTAAAGACAGCGAGGTCATTTATTATTTTACTTTCAGTGACAGTTAAATGCTACCTCTTCAGATTCACTGACTCCATTGGCACTGCTTTTTTTAGGTTCATGATTTTCAGTTTGAAGTATTGATTGTCATTCATCCTAAAAGTTTTGTTGGCCAACATTTCATTCTAGTGTCTACCTTTCAGTTGGTCCTCTTTAAGGATACATCACAATCATCATCATCATCATCGTTTAACGTCCGCTTTCCATGCTGGCATGGGTTGGACGATTTGACTGAGGACTGGTGAACCAGATGGCTACACCAGGCTCCAATCTGATTTGGCAGAGTTTCTACAATATTGGTTTCAAATTTTGGCACAAGGCCAGCAGCTTTGGGAGAGGGGTGAAGTCAATTAAATTGACCCTAGTGTTTAACTGGTACATATTTTATCGATCTTGAAATGATGAAAGGCAAAACTGATCCTGGCAGAATTTGAACTCAGAATCTAAAGACAAACAAAATGCCACGAAGACAAAAGTCTTCGAAAAGGCTGGAAGTGGCAACGAAAGAGCAAAAACCAGACATTTGAATATTTAACCAATTGACTAATAATAAATGAGTGGAATTGAACCAGTGTGTGTGTCAATTATACTGGCATAATGACCCTCCCTAGACACATCAAAATAGTATATGTTGCTAAAGAGGATTTAAAAAAAAAAAATCTTCTTTTCTCATTTTCAGCTTCATCAAAACCTCAATACTACTAAATGATTTTTTAGGTGTTGGCATGTCTGAGTAGTTCAAAAGCTTGCTTTGCAACCATGTGGTTTCAAGTTCAGTCCCACTGAATGGCACCTTAGGTGTCTTCTACTATAGGTCTGGGCTGATCAAAGCCTTGTGAGTGGATTTGGTAGAAGAAAACTGAAAGAAGCCTGTTATGTATAAATATGTGTATGTATGTATATATATATATATATATATATATATATATATATATATATATAAAAATCAAGTGGTCAGTTTATGCTCATGAACTCAGACTAAAACAACAGGCCAATGACATGCAATTAAATGAGGATCCAATTTTGAATCCTGGCTTAAAAAGTTGGTAGCTGTTTGCTACATATTATAAACACCAACTTAATGATTTTTTTCTATTATAGGCACAAGGCCTGAAACTTAGGAAAAGGGGGCCAGTCAATTTCAATGATTCCATGAAAGAATGAAAGGCAAATTGACCTTGGCAGAATTTAAACTCAGAAGCTGGAAGAAATGTTGCTAAGCCTTTTGTCTGACAAACTAATATTCTGCCAATTCACCATCTTCAAATACCAACTTAATAATGGTCCCAAATTTTGGCACAAGGCCATCAGTTTTTGAGGGGAGGGTGAAGTCAACAATATTGACCCCAATACTTGACTTGTACTTATTTTATCGACCCTGAAAGGCAAAGTCAAACTCAGTGGAATTTGAACACGGAACTTAGAGACATATAAAATGCTGCTTAGTATTTTGTTTGGCATGCTAACAATTCTGTCAGCTTACCGTCTTAAAAACACCAACCTAATAATCTTTCCTACTCTAGGCACAAGGCCTGAAATTTTTGCAGAGGGGCCAGTCAATTAGATTGATCCCAGTACACAACTGGTACTTAATTTATCAACCGTCAAAGGATGATAGGCAAAGTCAATCTCGGCAGAATTTGAACTCAGAATGTAAAGACAGACGAAATACTGCTAAGCATTTCGCCCAATGTGCTAACGTTTCTGCCAGCTCACCGCCTTACACCAACCTAATAATGACAATCATTTTACTAAATTCTCAATTATTCTCAAAAAAATTAATTAAAACAAAGGCAGTGTATTTCAACAGAAATACTTTAATGAAAGGAATAATATTAAATCAATCTGAGAGATTATAATATAATAATTATAATATAATAATATTATATCAATCTGAAGAAGCTAAGATGCATTAACTATCCAGTTTTGCTTAACTAGTTTCTAAGCTCAAATCATGCCAGAGTGAACTTCATGTTTCATCTGCCTGGGGAACATCAACTGAGTACCAGTACTCCCTACCTTTCTCCCTCCTCTATAAATGTGGAACCTGATCTTAATGAAAAGAAATCAATATTTTGTCATTTTTTGCTCTGAAATGAAGACAACTATTGATCTTCTTATATTTTTGCCTTTATACTTCCAGTTCTTCCCGGCGAGCAAGAGAATCTCTATGCAGTCATTCAAACCAATCAGAAACAGCAACAAAATCCCTCTCGATTCCTATACAAGCAGATGAGATGGCTGCAAACACCTTTGACCATAACACTGCTCAATCAGGGGGCTGACATGTGGCTACACAACAACTTCTGGTACATTTTAGCAAGTATATGCATGTGTGTGTGTGTGTGTCTGTGTATGTGCGCGCATACATATATAAGGTGGTGCCCCAGTATGGTCACAGTCTAATGACTGAAACAAGTAAAAGATAGATATCATCATCATTTAATGTCTGCCTTCCTTGCTGGCATTGGTCAGATAGTTTGACAGGAGCTGGCAAACCATTGAACTGCACCAAATTCCGCTGTCTGCTTTGGCATGGTTTTTACGGCTGGATACCCTTCCTAACACCAACCACTTTACAGAGCAGACTGGGTACCTTTTGCATGGTACCAGTACTGGCAAGGTCTGCTTTGACAAGGCTTTTACAAATGGATGCCCTTCCTAATGCATCTAATAGCATCCAGTCCACTTTACAGAGTGGACTGGGTGATATTTACATGGCACCAGTGCTGACAAGGTCTACTTTGGCATGGTTTTTCGGCTGGATTCCCTTCCAAATATCAACCACTTCACAAAGTAGGCTGGATATATATGCACACGTGTGTGTGTGTGTTTGTTGTGGATTTGGATAATTCACCTCTGGAAACATGGGTGTTTCATCCAACATCCTTAAACAATCCTAATTCAGGGACCTTTTCAGTGGGATAGGCTATTCAACCTGAAGAAGATTCTAACTGGGCTCCACCTACGAGGTCATGCACTGTTTATCTTGATATGAAATCACCATTTTCTGCATATATGGTTGTGATGCATGTGCCTAGTGTACCCTTATCAGACAGGTAGTCCTGATGGGGATATTGGGCTTCGTATATTTGTACCCAAGTGTCACTATGATGGTATGCACTGCTCTCTTACTAAATAATAATAATAATGGTTTGAAATTTTGGCACAAGACCAATAATTTCAGGAAGGGGGTTGTAAGTCAATTACATTCATCCCCACTAATCAACAGGTATTTATTTTATCAACCCAGGGAGGATAAAAGGTAAAGTTGGCATCATGTGATGTAATACCAAACAATGACTCATAACTTCTGATCTCAACTGATTGGAAGTGTTATCATGTTTTGTCTTGGTATAAAAAGATGGGCCACAGCAAATATTCTGCTCCATACCACAGATTAGTTTGTCAGTTGGTTGACCTTAATCAGTTGAGCATGTCCCATTTTCAGCTGACAGAATGCATCTCTGATCACAAGGAGTAGTGGGGGAGCAACATAGTCATGTGTTGAGGGGAAATTCTTTGGGGTTTGAATAATTCACCTCTGGAACATGGATGTTTCATTCATCATCCTCAAACAATCCTTATTCAGGAACCCTTTGAGTGGGGTGGGCTACTTGACCTGCAAAATATTCTAAGCCCCACCTGCGCGGTCATGCACTGTTTATCTCGATATGAGATCAACATGTCGTGTACATATGGTTGTGATGCTTGTGCCTGGTGTACCCTTATCAGACGGGTAGTCATTATGGCTACATTGGACTTCATATATTTGTACCACACTGTCACCTTGATGGCATGCATTTGTGTGGAAAGAGACCCTATGAGACCTCTGACAGCAGGCTGCTGTCCACTCTCACAGAATCTACCAAAGTAAACAAGATCAAGCACTCTGAGAAGTAAAACAATAATAGTAATAATAATAATAATAATAATAATAATGATAATAATAATAGTAATAATAGTAATAATAATAATGATTTCAAATCTTGGCATGAGGCCAAGCTAGTTTGGGGAGTTGATTACATCAACCTGTGCTTAACTGGTACTTATTTTATTGACCTCAAAAGGGATGAAAGGCAAACTTCAATGAGACTTGAACTCAGAATGTAAAGATAGATGAAATGCTGGTAAATATTTAATAACAACAACAACAACAACAATAATAAATAGTAGCATATAGGGAACTTGAAAAATAACTAAAAGTCATTTAGTGCTGACTTATATTTTAGCTATATGGTGACAATTTGCTTTAAGATATAATTATTAATCAAATTAAAACTAATAATAATAATGAATTTATGAGAAAGTTTCTCTTTTTTCTGGAAATGTTTCACATGGATGCCACTAAAAACAGCCATAAAAAAGCCTAATTTTGTGAAAATCATTGGCAGAAAGTTTCTGTTGTCAGTTTGACATTTACATTGATGTAACTATTCAGAACTTATCTGATAATTAATGCTGTAAATTAATTTGCTGACAGCAATTTAGCTGGTTTAACATGTGTTGTATTTAAGATGTAAATAGACCAGTAGAATAAGTATTATTACAACGAGATAGTATTTATAAGTAAAAGATTAAAATGATTTAAATCCTAAGCTGTCAATGCTTTTGTTTCAATTGCATTTTGTTGTTTTCCCTTACCAAATTTCACAAATTTTAATGTAAATATAAAGATGTTCTAGATATTCAAACGGTTTAGAAGGTTCAGCCCTGGGTTACATTTCATGATATTTTTTCAGATTACATTTTATGGTATTCCCAGTTCAGGAAATGGAAGACAACATAGAATTAAGTATATTACAATCAAAACTGCCCTCCAGGCAATTTTTCTACTAGTCATTATAAAAAGGATATAAAATACCCCCCCCCCCCACACACACACACGTATATGCACACATACATATATATACATGTGGGGGAGGAGTGAGGCACATATGTGTGCATGTGTCTATATGTGTCATCATCATTTAGCGTCCATTTTCCATGCTGGCATGGGTAAGATGGTTTGACTAGGTAGCTGGTAAGCTGGAGAGTTGCACTGGACTCCAGTCTGTTTCAGCTTGGTTTCTGCAGCTGGATGCCCTTCCTAATGCCAACCACTGCACAGAGTGTACTGTGTATCTTGTACGTGCCTTTCACGTATCATCAGCATGAGTGCCTTCTACTTGTCACCAGTACTGGCCTCAAAGCTTGATGTGTCTTCACAGCAAATGGCAAATGTGTATTTCTATATAAATATATATGCATGTACATGTCTATACATGTGTGAGAGTTGATTTCCAGATGTTGAGCCTCATAAAGGAGATGACAATGGACCAAGATGTCTGACAATATAAGGTTCTCAAGAAGATCCATTCCCCTCAGTGAAACGGAGTTCTGGAAGTGTTGTGTGTTCCATTCACATGTAACATTAAATTTTTCACACACAGACTACTCCAATAAACCAAACTACATCTCCCCTCCTCTTCTTCATGCATTGTGCTCGTCTCTCCTTCCTTACTCCTCCAGTCCAATCCTGTCCTCTCCACCCCTGACAACTGTATCATTGCTATCCTCTCATCCCCTTCTATGCACCTGAGTTTCAAAAGTCACTGCTCCACCACCCCCTTTCCATTCATTTGGACTCCCTACTCACACACCCTGCACCATCCCATTCATATTTACGTTCTTGTACCTTGAGAGTATACTCTGGCACACTGCCACCATTTCTCTCATTGTAATGTTACAGTAAACTCCTCCAATATTATTATTACTGTCCTTTAAATTTGAGGCTTTGTGCTTATGTTCTGACTGAAAATCCCACGGAGGCTAACTCTACCCTCCGTCCTTCCTTGTTGAAGATCGATAAAATAAAATAAACTACCAAATGAAACTGTATGTTGATTTAGTTGTCTACAGCCTTCCTCTAAAACTTATAAGCCTTGTGCTATTATTAGAAATCAATAAAAATGTAATATCAACAACATTAAATTCAAACGAATTACCAAACTAATTCAAGAAGAGTGAAAAATTGTTTCTACTAAAAGCACAAGGCCTGAAATTTGGGATGAGGGTGCTAGCTGATTACATCGACCTCAGTACTTCACTACTACTTATTTTATCAACACCGAAAGGATGAAAGGCAAAGTCGATATCAGTGCAATTTGAACTCGGAACGTTATAAGTCGGGAAGACATGTCGCCCAGCATTTTCGGCGTGCTAACGATTCTGCCAGCTAGCTGCCCTAATAATGATAATGATTTCAAATTTTGACACAAGGTGAGCAATTTCGGGAAGGGGTTTAAGTTGATTAATCGACTCCAGTGCTCAACTGGTACTTATTTTATCGATACCGAAAGGATTGGAAGGCATAGTCGACTTCGGCAGAAATTTGAACTCAAGCCGACGAAATGCCGTTAAGCAAATAGCCCGGCGTGCTAACGATTCGACCAAACTCACCGCCTCAATAATAATAATAATTGTTTCTAAATGTTGGCACAAGGCCAGTAATGTTGCGAAACGAGGGAAGCTGATTACAGCTGGTTCTTATTTTGGTGCTACTTAAATAGAGGTCCCCTCTATGTAACCTTAACCATAACTAACCTAACCCTAAAAACCTTAGCGAGTGTGCACTGTAAAAACATATCGTTAAGTAGATGTATCGGGACCTCTGTATTTAAGTAGTGCCCTTATTTTATCGACCTTGAAAGGATGAAAAAAGCCAAGTCGGCATCGGCAGAATTTAAACTGAAATCGTTACGCAGTCGGAAGAACTATCGCAAAAGCATTATTTTCCGATACATAGTAAATTCAAACAAGCCACCTCATAATAATAATAATAATAATAAATACATAAATAAATAAATCACATGCTATAGCATGAAAGAAAATTTGTCACAGATGACAAAAAAAAAAAATTTTTTTTTAAAAACGGAATTTGAAATCAGAACGTGAAAAGCGGATAAAATGCCGCAAAGGATTTAATCCGACGTTCTAACCTAGAGGTTCTCAACAGGAGTCCACGGTCAGACCCCTGGGGATCCATGGAAAAACATAGTAAAATTGTGGATGTACAGTAGTATTTAAATGTCCTTGAAAAAATGTTAGGTTAATGTTTACATCTCAAATGTTATTATGGATGAAACTACCTCAGTTTCTTTCTCCAACGTTTCACATAGTTCAGCTTAGATGTGTGAAAAAACAAAATAACAATTTTGAAAGAAATATCTATAAAACTAGTTTTTAAACATCGAATGGTTACGGGGGGGGGGGTCCATACGTAAACGAGAACCACAACGCTTAACCTAACCATTCAACACAGCTACAGCCTCAAAGAGGAGAGAGAACAATAAAACGAAATTAAAAATCAATAAAACCTCCCCGATACATCTATATTTATTAAGTGGTGCCAGCCTACAATAAATTCTCCCTTCCACTTCCGGTTAATTATCTGTTATTTTGTTTTTTTGTTTGTTTGTTGGTTATACTTTTTTTGTTGTTTTCCTCCCTTGTTTTGTTTGCAGATGGCGCTGTGTGTCTCCCCCAAATTCCGCCAGTCTTGTGTTGTTTGGCGAAACTTGTTGCATTATTATCATGTCGACTTCCTCAGCCGTTGCTGTTCTTCTGCTTCTTCTTCCCTGCACTAAGGCCTCATTCCTTCATAGAACCGTTTATTCTCGATAGGAACAGTTTTAAGTCATGCCAAAACGAAAGCCCAGCGTAAGTTCAAATTTCCTCTTTCCCTTCATAGACACATATGATATATGTGTGTCTCTTATATATAAACATATATACTGTATGTGCTGGTATAATGTGTGTGTGTGTATATATATTATATATATAAGTTCATTTATGTATATAACCTTGGTTAATATTTCTTGTTTCCGTCATATGTATTTATATTGACTGTGTGTGCACATAGGTGTGTGTGTGTGTAGATATAAGGTGTATATATGTGTGTATATGAACCTGGTTTTTAACTGTAATCTATTAAACACATCCAGGGATATTTTGTTATTAGACAAGCTTAGAAATCGGAGATGGTTTGATCTGGCTGACAAATATCTGGAAAATCCATCGTCTCCGATAAAAGTACATCTCGTAATATGTATTTATATTGATAATCATTTTTAAAAAATGGATTGAGCAAATTTACAAAAGATACAGAAATGTGTATGTTCGTGTTTAGTCTTGTGTTTGCTTTGGAAAATGTTTCTTCGTTTGAACATGGTTTTTCCCAGTCAATCCATCGCTGTATGCCGGAAAAAAGAAACAATCATGCCGGTTTATTTTGTAACATTTCCTTCTTGCAACCTGGTGACTACCATTCATAGATTTATTGATTTAGTTTTGCGACAAAGACTGAATCGTAGAATCCGAGGACAATTCTTCTTTCTCTCTCTTCTCTCTCCTATCTATCGTGTGTGTGTGTGTATATATATCTATCCCCACTTAAAAGTGGATGTTGTAATTACATTCATATATAAATATGGTCCTTGGTTCTAATTAACAGCACTTTGGCTTCAAAATAATCGGTATATTTCTTTATCGGTGGTGCTGAATATATAGGATTTCTTTTGCGCAGCTATTCTTCTGTTTGCCAATACAAGATGTGATTTCTAAATACCGTGCAACGATGTATTAAAAACATTGTCATGCATTTAGCTATTTCAGACGATTCCGTGTCCGGTGACGGACCGATATTTCTTAATGTCTACCGACTGTACACATTCCTTACCCTGGGACCATTATTATTTATGCTATTCAGCTTTACCTCATGGATATTTCGTACTGGATATGCTGGGTAAAGACTGATGAAAATATTCTAGTAGAAAAGTTGATAAAGGAAAGAAAACCTCCAGCATATATATACACACACATACATATACACAGAGTTGATGCATTCTCAATCACACGTGGATGCAAACTCGGGGCTCAGTTTATCTAAACGTTTGCGCTACAAAGCGATCCCTCACTTTTAGGACTTCGTTTTCGAGTTTTGATCCAGGCCTATATGTATGTATGTATTGGTTTCCCTTGATCGTTAAGGCTGTCTGAGTTTTTAAATATTCTAAGCTTTCTCTTGTGTTTGGATTTCTCTTGTGTTCAAGACTAATTTCATTAGTTTTTCGTCTTGCATCATCATTCCTATAGAAATCAATTTGAAACTGAAATTTGTCAATGTCGTATCTATTTTTGTTGAAGTAGTTAAAAGGCAACGGGTTTTCGCCGCTAGATCTCTTATATATGTATATTAATCATTATTAGAATATAGCTAAATTCTTCCGTGTCGCACTGTGGGGGGGGGGGGGATATTTGTTAGTCATCGATCTACCGTTTTACTATAAAAATGTTTTATCTCGTGAAGTTTTGTTTAATTCCTTGATTCAAACGAAACAGTATTTTGACTGAGAACTGTCCGTTTCTCACAATCTTCGCGCGCGCGCGTGTATTTATATATATTTATATATAGCTGTTATCCTCCATTTCATCGTGATAACAAATTTCTATTAAGAGAGAGCTGTATACATCTATGTTCCCGGTTGTTGTGCGTTGTATAACATAACCCCCCCCCCCATTCCAGGCCGACCCTGCTCGAGTAGGTCTTTCTTTGATCAAAGGCATTCCAGCCATTACTACCTCGTCTTTTGAGTGCAATGTCGGATTGCATTAACCAATATGTTCTAACTATTAAAGACGGAGATTTTGGCTGATGCTCCCAAACCTATGAATCATCTGCGTAAACAGAGAATGTTCCCGCTGAGCTGATCCCTATTTACTGTCCGATTTCGGTTCAGACCCCTATTTTCACCGCTCTCATAACACTACACAACGTTGATTTCCCCCTTTCCTGTGATGTTCTCTTCATTGGTAAATACTTCGCAAATCTTTTAGTCGTGGCATTTCACACAATATAACGAGCAGACGTAATAAAGCAGAAATCTGCCGAGGATACCCGTGTGTATGCGTGAAGATATATGGAGAGGCTCTGTAGTCTAGTTATGATAAAAGTACTTCAAGGTAGATACATACGGTTGCTTTTATTATAGGACTGTTACATTAAATTGTTTTGTGTTTTGTAAAAATATAGAATACGCAGTTTTAGTTTAGTCCAACCCATGCTAGCATGGAAAGCGGACGTTAAACGATGATGAGGATGAATCTGATATGACGCCGTTGAGAATCTTTTGAAGTTTATCGAAATACTATATATGCACACCCCCACCCCCACCATCCAGGTTGCAATATATAATGCAGGGCATTCTGAAACTCTACGTGGAATCTATCCACAACGTTAAGCATTATATGTGTCACTTATGATTTTCTCTCTGGTAATTATCGATAAACATAGTGAGTGGATGCAGGTGGGAAAGCAGAGACTGATTAAACATTTATATTGAATTTAAAAAAACCTTTCCTGTTGTCACTTTTCTTACTAATACTTTTTGTTGTGTTGTAGTTTCTGCTATTATAAAAAAAAGCTTGAGGGAATTTTAGACTTAATGCAGAGAAATTAAGCTTGCATCAATAACTAACTGTTTGTCTCGATGCTACCGTAAGCTTTTATGCTGTCAATAGGTTGTGTATATATGTTCATATAATTCATAAGACACATAGCTATAATGGGAATTTCAGGCTATTGATGGACGTAAGATGCATTTGAGAGTATTGGAGTTGATTGAACTTCACTTTATGCAAGATTTTTGTCCTACTTCTCTCAATGATTTGGTTTAAAGGAAGATGCTAGGCCCATCACAATTGCAGAACTTCTGAGACCAGTAATATTATTTGATTCTGAGATGTGCTCTGCTTAGAAGTCAAAGTTTGTTAGCTTTCAAAATTGAAATTTCTTAACTCTGTCCCCCAGAGGGCAAATTTCCAGACTGCTAGTTTTGTTCTGGACAAAAAAAAAAAAAAGCCAAACAGTTCGATAAATATATATTTAATTTTCAATCGTTGTTGTTGATTCAGAATTTCTTTTCAAAAATTTCGATAGCTCCTTTCCTTATTCTTGTAAAAATTGTTCTACCTTAAGTGTAGAAGTATCAATAAGTTCCATCTACAAAAAGTTGGTATTATACTTTCTTGATAAGAACAACATAGATTTTTGGTTGTGAAAGGATTCAGACAGTCTCTGATGATGAGCTGTACCTCTCTACATCAGTGGAGAATCCTTTGTCCACTCACATTCTGTTTTGAAACTACTCTCTTATAAACACTCCAAAAATCAGTCTTAATCAAAAGAGTAATTTAATAGTTACATATTTAGAAATTTCATCATCGTTCAACATCTGTATTCCATGCTTACATGTTTTGGATGATTATTCAACAAGATTCCTAGAGCCAGAGGGCTGTGTTGAGCTCCAGTATCTACATCAGCAAGATTTCTACAACTGGGTGCTCTCCCGAATGTCAGTCATTTTACAGAATGTACTGAGTGCTTTTTTTCTTTTCATGATACCAACACTAGTGAGATCAAGTAACATTGTAAGACAAGTTCCCTTGATAGGGTGGTGGTCTTTGTGCCAGGTGTTGAGAGGCTAAAGTTGGAAAGAGAGGTGGTAACATGGCTGCTTCAGCAAGAAAGGGAGAAAGGATGGTGGAGAAGAGGAGTCTGGGTGGAATTTGTTGTACTCTCTCACCCACAGGCTCTTATGCATCTGTGATTTGACCCTGGTATTATAATGGATCCCTACCCCCTGCTCCAGATAGTTCATGATTACTATCTAATATATTGAAGTTTTGAGACAAAAATATTTTTTCCATGACCCCGGCTCGACTGTTTAAGTGGGATAAGTTGTTCGGTCTTGTAGCTTAGCATCTTAACACCCACAGCTGTTTGTGAATTATCATATGGAGGAAATTAACCCTTATCTGGCACAGTATCAATAATAGGGTTTGAATAATTAGCCAGCAATTAAAATGATTGATCTTCATCTTAGAACTGCTTAAAGCAACTGTCAGTGAAAAGCATTATCATCTTTGTTTTAATCACCATTTCACCTGACCTGTAAGAGCTAACATTCTCCGATCAGTCAAGCTCATTGGTCTGTGAGGGCCTGCAAAGGCCATGGATGCAGCCCTTTTTCTCCATTTCAAACAAATAAATGAAAAATAAAAGATGAAAATTCTCATGTTCTGTTCAGTTTTGGGAATTTGATAAAATAGATTCACCCCCAACAGCTAACACATCTTTTGTGTGTGTGTGTGTGTGTGCAGTTTCAGCTCATTCACAAGGTTTACAGTGTCTGTTAGGACACAGTCATATTACTACAAGACCTGAGTACTCTTTAGACTCTTGTGCTTCTGAAACTGGCATTGTTTCAGAAAGAGAAATATTCAAATTTGCTTTACAAGTATCACACATGCAAATCTGTATAAAGAAAATTTTGATGGTTTGAACATAAAACAGGGAGAATATTTGGGCCAGATATGGTCAGGTTGAATGCTAAAAGCTTGGGGTTATCGTTAAAAGTTAAAAAAAATTATAATCTTACTGGTTTACCTGAGCTGTCAATACTGACATCCAGTGTTTTACTAAAATTAGTGATAATTACAACATTTTGGTTGAGGTATTGTTGGAAAAGGTACATTATGAAAGTTGTTAATGTGAGTATGTAAAAGATACCAAAAAAAAACCCCCAAGAAAATAAGAAAATTATTTATCACTCTCAATATTATACAGGTGTCATTGCTTTTAATATGTACAATATGTATTTTATATTGTTCAGTTTTTTAATGAATTTTGATTGTTTTTTCCTTCTAAAAATCTGTAGAAAGTTGAAGTAACATCGGATGACAGCGACCACTCCCCACTCGAAAGTGAAGATGGAGACATGTTGTCTCAAACCAGGGTTACTCGTCGGTCTTCAGGTTAGCGATTTTACTTTTCAAAACCTATTGTAAACCTCCATGTTTAGTTCATACTTTTTCTCACCAAAATCGTGATTAAAACAGATACATACAATGAATGGTTATTAGACAGCAAAATTTTAACTTTTATTTAGGAGAATATAACAATGTAATAGAGTTAAATTATTTTTTCAGAAGTTTGACTACATGTCAGTATATTTCATATCATTATATTTAATATCGATTTTAATATGCTTGCATGGGTCAGAAGAAATTCATCAAGGCCAGTTTTCTATGACCAAATGCCCTCATTTGTTTCCAAGAAGGATATATTTCTGTGGCTAGACATGTTTTTACAGAAGATTAACAATACTGCTTACATGACAGTGATGCTTGTTGAGAACTGTTGCACAATGTCAAGACAAGAATACACAAACACATGTATGCATATATAATACATATATAGCAGGCTTCTTTCAGTTTTCATCTACCAAATCCACTCACAAAAGCTTGGCTAGCCAGGGCTGTAGTAGAAGACACTTGCCCAAGGTGCAACAGAATACGACTGAAACTACATGGTTGGGATACAACTTTCTTAATTACAGGGGCATTATACACAAATATATATATATATATGTGTATATATATATATATAGGGTCGGCAAGAGAGTAATTTCAGTTTTTTAGTGTGAAATAAAAGTCATACAAAGAATGCGTGTAGGTGTGGCTGTCTGGTTGAGAAGCTTATTTCCCAACCAAATGATTCTGGGTTCAGCCCTACTACATGGCACCTTGGGCAAGTGCCTTCTACAATACCCCCAGGCTGACCAAAGCCTTGTGAGTGGATTTGGTATATGGAAACTGTAAGAAGCTGTCATACATGTGTGTGTGTGTGTGTGTTTCCCTCTGCCCTTCACTTTACAACTGATGTTGGTTTGCTTATGCCCCTGTAACTTAGTGGTTCAGCAAAAGAAATATATAACCATCTTTATGTAATTTACTAAATGATGAAGTGGCAATGCCCATAGCTTCTGTAGAAACCCTTTACAGATTGGTGAGATTGTTGTGGACATAGAAGGTTAAGCATGAATCATTGCAGCCAAATGAACTCTGCTAATGGCCTCCAATAACAGTGAAGAAGCAATATTTAACTGGTCAGCATATAATGCCTTTTTTACCTCGTTTTTGTTTTTCTTTTTTGTTATTTATCTGAAAGTGGAGATTGTGGTTTTCATTTTCAGGTTTGCAGAAGACCAGTGTAGAGAGGAAGAAAAAGAGAGTGCAGTCTGAGTCCAGCAGTGATACGGAGTGTGACCCAAACGGTCAGATAACTTCAAAAGAGGATAAGATTACAAATGCCAAGCTCCAGGCACTCTATGGGCTTGCAGAGAAACGGGCTACACCTCTTACAGATTACAATGAGAATTCCAGATGTCCATTCCCAGGATGTGATTCAAGAGGTGAGTCGTCAGTATATATATATATATATAAATAGATAAAAAGCAAGACAGATTTTAAAGGTTATTGCAGTACGCACGTTTCATGCTACTCTATTTATTTAAGTAATGCGAGCATTACATTAAATGCAAGATGCAGAGCAATCTTCAGCTGCACAAGGATATAGAAAATTTACTGAAAAATGGACATATTACTGTTGTGAAAACATTTAAAATCAAAGTCTTAGATTTTAAATGTTTTCACAACAGTAATATGTCCATTCTGCTGAAATAAATTTTCAGTAAATTTTCTATAGCAGTCCAGATACTTATTGATCAGACCTTGTATAAAAACACACACACACATGTACAAATATCAAAACTAAATATACACTCCTCATTTTATATATTATATATATATATATATATATATATATATATATATACACATATACACACATACATTGTGAGTTCAACAGCAGAGAGAATGTGTTAGTGGCCACATATAAAAAGGCAAATTGATTTTCTATCCTCGTCTGCTCAAAACCTTTATTTAATGAAAATAGAATGAGTGTCTTGATGCTCACAGCAGTGTTCCAATTGTGCATCACTCAGTTTCAAGTTTATTGCTCTGTTTTTTTCAATAATAGGTATTTATTGTCTTTTCCTGTTTATGTTTCGAATGGCTTGATTTTGTAGGTCACATGACTGGCAAGCATGAAACACATCGGACCATATCAGGATGCCCTCTCTACCACAACACCACCGCTGACGAGTGTAAAGTAAGTTCGTTTCATTCTATCCTCCTCCCACTGCCCTCTTTTTTTGTCCACCTCCTTTACTCAAGGTTTTTGTCCTGTAATAGATCTTATTCCAGTTTTCCAAAAGTTTAAACTCTGCAAATGGATAACTTCTCACTTCTTGAACATAAACCTCAGACTAACACATTTTCTGCCTCAGTGAAAGAGTAGTTAAATAGGAAAGGAAGAAGATGCTGCAGAGTGGAAAACCCCAAAAGATGGTTTGCCATTTCTTTGCAATATTAGTTTTGTGTCTTGGGAAAAAATGATTATTTATGTCTTCATTGCAAACATTCTTTGGTCGAATTAAATTGACAAAGGTCTGTAAAGTAGGAGGCAGCGGAGAACCATGGATTAGAGTCAGTGGAACCACGTACGTTACCAGAATAGAATGTCTTGCTACTGATTTGTTTATTACCTCTGCCTTCGCTAAGGCAGAAGTATTGCTTCCAGTTGTGTTTGTTTGTCTGTGGATAAGATATTTCAAGAACTACTGGATGGATGAAACTTTCAGAGATGTTTGGCCTTGTGACTGGCATGAACTGATGAGATTTTGGGATCAATCCGGTACCAGACAAGGATTCTGGATTATTTTTTCTGTTTTTTTAATTTTTGAGAGCGGTTGGGTTCATTTTTAGTATTCTCGTTTCTGAGAGCAGTTGAGCTTATTTCAGGTATTGTCGTTTTAAAAATCTTCTCTGGCTAATCGTTGAGAGAATGTTGGTGTTTCCTTGGCGGAGGTTTGGGTTCTCTGAGTGCTCTTGTTACATTTGTAATGTTTTAAAATCCAATATTCTTGAAGGAATTTGATTAAATAGCATTCACTAAGAATGGGCCTGTTGCAACAATTTCTAATTATAGAAATACTAACTCATTAAAGTATCTTATTTACCATTTTATTATGTGTTTGTCTGTCAGAGCAATGAGGACCATCTGGTCATCCTTAAGGATCACTGATGACTTTGTTTTAAAATGGAAAAAAAAAAGGTTGTGTCCTGTCAATCTGACTCTGCCATCTGTGACGATTGTTTTGACTCGGTCCAATGGGAAGACCAAGTCAAGATGACAAGGGATGGAGACAGATGCAGTGGATGCATGTCTTGCTCGTGTCATCTTTCTCTCTGCATTCCACAATGTGTTGCTGGAGTCACCTTCCTCTCTGTTGAACCGTGATGGTTTCTGCTGCAGAATCTGCTCGATTCGGTCTTCATATACAAAGTTTATCTCTTGCCCTGGCATAAGTTTTACTACTACAACTGGGACTAGAAGAATCACCTAATTTGTGCCAGGATAGAAAAAGCCAGGCATTAAATTCATGATAATAATGTTATTGGTATTTTAAAAGTTTGATTGATTTCCAGCATATTGTATAAAGCGTGCCACTTTACAGTATATATACATGTTGACAAAAAAAGTTAATATCTATGTCGTTTCTTTTAGAAGCGATTTGAGGAAAGACAAAAATCTTCTGAAGAGAGAAAGAAAATTGTGAAAAACCTAAATGAACGGCGAGACCTTCGACGGCAAGTAAGTATTTCATTGCTTTTTTAAAAAATAGTTTTGATTTTTTTAAATTATTTGTCACAGTTTTAATAAGAGAGTTTGTTTAGCCATTTTGTTATTTGTATTGAAATACACTGCCTTCGTTTCAATTGATTTTGAAAATAATGAAGACTTTGTTGAAGGAACACTGTCATCATTATGCAGGTGTTTAGAACATAATTTAGCATGAAATTTTGATGGAAGCATTTTTTTTTGTTTTTTAAATCTAAACCAACGTAAAGTGGTTGGTGTTAGGAAGGCCATCCAGCCACTGGAACGAAGCCAAATCAGACTGGAACCTGGTCCAGCTTCCCAGCTCTGGTCAAACCATCTGTGAAATGAGCGAAAGAAGTAAAAGATTAAAAAAGAGAACAAATCCCAGCCTTTGAGTAAGCTGAAGCTGAGTGCCACTCGGAAGAAGTAAGAGGGTAGGGAATGAAAGTGAACCCTGTCAGATTGTATTTTTATATGTGGGCGAGAGTTTTGGAAAGGGGCAACCCAGGAAGACATGGGAGGAAGTGTCTCAAAATGCTGAACCTTATGAACATGACAGAAGACAGAGATGTGTCGCATTGCTGTACTCGAGATGACCCACCCACCACAACAGAAACGAGATCCTAAAAACAATGGTATAGGTGCTGGTACCACATAAAAAGCACCCAGTACACTCTGTGGAGTAGTTGGCGTTAGGTAGGGCATCCAGCCATAGAAACCAAGCCAAAACACACTATGGAACCTGATGCAGTTCCTGTCAAGCGATCCAACCCATGCCAGCATGGGAAACGGATGTTAAATGTTGATGATGTGTGTGTGTGTGTGTAACTGTTACATAGAAATATAGACCTTGACTAATCTGACTCCATGTTTCATTGCAGCAACCAACAGAAGAACAGAAAGAAAAAGCTCAAAAAGTAATAGAAATGAGGAAGAAAGGCAATGTTGCTTTGACACACGACCTCAAAGCTGAACATCTTCTACACAGGACAAAGAATGGTCGAACAAGGGAACCGTTGTTGAAGGGGCTTGCATCACAATATGATTTACAGCTTTTCCGAGAGGCTCAAGCTCGCGCATGTGAACAGATGGTAGGCAATATTTTTGGTCATTTGTCCATTTTGATATTCTGAGTTCAAATTCTGCCGAGGTTGACTTTGCCTTTCATTCTTTCAGGGTTGATAAAAGAGATACCAGTTGAGCACTGGGATCACTGTAATCGACTTATCTTCCCTTATCCACCTGATGTTGTGCCAAAATTTGAAACCAATATTTGGTAGTTTGCTCAACTCTGTCTAAATTTGTCAACAGGGCAGTTTAGAAACGCTGCTATGTGAGGAGCAAAACTCAGGTACAACTTGTGGCCTAGAAAATAATTACACCTGTACTTGCAGCCTCTGTCACATTTTAGCCTTTCAACACCTGGCATAAAGCCACCTCTCCCTCTGTTACAACACCACACAGTTGAGTGAGCTTCTTTTTTTTTTTTCTTTGTCTTGCAAATTACTTGGCAAACTCACCTGTGCCAGTGTCATGAAAAAACATCCAGTACACTCTGTAAATTGGTTGGCATTAGGAAGGGCATTCAGCCATAGAAGCCATGCCAATGCTGGCATTGAGGTTCAACACAGTCCTAACATATTCAATACCTACCAACACCCTAACCACAATGTCGTACACCTTTACACATAAACACACACACCCTTAACTGTCATTAAAAAGTTTGCTTTGCAATCACCTAGTTTGATCCTACTGTTTATCAAATGTAAGCTGGATGCCTTCCCAAATAAAGAAGGGCATCCAGCTGTAGAAGCCTCATCCAACCCATGCCAGCATGGAAAACAGCAAGTGGGAAAGCAATTGTGATGATATATGTGTTTATGTCTAGATAGGTAATGAGTGAGAGAGAGCATCTATAACCTGTGCTGAATATTAATCAGCATTTGTTGTAAGTTTGTAATTTACTTAAAATTTGCATAATTACAAGTTATAATCTAGTAATTTTAAGGATCAAGAGAATATTTTTTTTAAAAATAGATGTGGGAATGTCAACTGAGTAGAGGGGTTGATTTTACAGAAAGAATCAAAAGGGGATGATTTTTAGGGCCAATCTCAAGACACTGAGCCTTACGAAGGAGATGACAAAGGACCAAGGTATCTGGCATCTTGCTCTACTCAGGAAGACCCATCCACCACAGCAGAATTGATACTGGTGCCACATTGAAAGCACCCAGCACAAACACTGTTGAGTGGTTGGCATTAGGAAGGGCATCCAGCTGTAGAAACCATGCCAGAACAAACAGTAGAGTCTGGTGCCTCCCTGCCTCCCTTACCAGCTCTGATCAAACCATCTAGCTCGTGCTTGCATGGAAAATGGATGTTAAATGATGTCATGGTGGAGTATACCGTTTCTTTTCTTCAGTACTTGACTTCTCTGAGATATTTTCTGTTTCAGGAACATGAAATGACACAGCATTATCAGCTCAGTGATATTCAAGAATACCGGATAAAAAAGTTGGAAATTGGCCGCTTTGAAATGAATACCTGGTATTCTTCTCCATATCCTGATGAATATGCCCGCCTTCCAAAAGTTTACCTCTGTGAATTCTGTTTGAAATATATGAAAACGGCTACTATTTTACGCCGACATTTGGTAAGTTTGCATCTGTTGATGTTTTGCTTTTGTGTAATGGGGATTTGGAAAATGTTGCATAGGTATGGCTGTTTGGTAAGTAGCTTGCTTTCCAACCACATGGTTCCAGGTTCAGTCCCGCTGTCACACCTTGGGCAAATGTCTTCCACTATAGTCTCAGGCCAGCTAAAGTCTTGTCAGTGGATTTGGGAGATGGAAACTGAAAGAAGCACTTTGTGTGTGTGTCTCTCACACACACACCACCGCTTGACAACAGGTGTTGGTGTGTTTGCATTCCCATATCTTAGTAGTTCAGCAAAAGATATTGATAAAGTAAGTACTAGGCTTTAAAAATAAGAAGTACTGGGCTCGATTCATTCAACTAAAACTCCTTGAGGGCTTTTTCCTTCTGTCAGTAGTACTTAATAGATTAAATACAAGGGTTAAAAATGAACAAATAGGGTACTGGGGTCGATTCATTCAGCTAGAAGTTCTTCAAGGCGGTGCCCCAGCATGGCCACAGTCTAATGACTGAAATGGGTAAAAGATATAAGATTTATTTTTCTGTTAATAATTTTTTGATGAGAGACAGAGGGAGTCAAAAGTTTTGGGAACCTATTTTGTTCTTTTCTCTTATTGCAGGCGAAATGTGTTTGGCGGCATCCCCCTGGTGATGAGATTTATCGTAAAAACAATATTTCAGTGTTCGAAGTAGATGGGCAGAAAAATAAGGTATTGTACATGTGTGTGTGTGTCTGTGTGTTGTGTGTGTGTGTGTGTGTGTGTGTGTGTGTGTGTGTGTGTGTGTGTGTGTGTGTGTGTGTTTGCTTGACTTGACATTGTGTGATTGTTGTAAGTCATATAATATTCTGCAAAACATGCCTGTCCATTGGGAAATGTTACCTTACTTGGAAACAGCTGAAGGTTAGCAACAAGAAGGGCATCTCATCATAGGAAATCTGCTTCAACTATACTCCATCTGACCAATGGAAAAGGGGTCATTAAAGGATGATCATGTCTTCATTGTGTCCTACATTGAACTATTACATGGAATGGTTTGTCTTCAGCTTCTCAAATCATGTTGGTCAAAGTGTTAGGACATCAGATGCCTTGCAATATTTAGCTATAGTTTGTTATGTTTTGAAGGCAGCAGTTTTCTCTGTCATCTTCCCTGGTTGATAAAATACCTGTCAAGTACTGGGATTGATTTAACTTTTTAGCATTCAGATTACTTTTATCAAATACGGTGCTTATTTACTCATATTGTTTTAAATTAATCCTGCCATTATCTTGTAGCTTTGAGATTTCAGTCATGTGATTATATTTAAAATGACGTTATAGGTTAGGTGTGAGAGGCCAGATCTGGCCAGTTTGAACATAAAGCATATAGAATATTTGGGCCTGATATGGCCAGTTTAAATGCTAACGGTTTAATGTGGTCATGTGCTAGTGATAAAAATCAAGTGTATATTTTCTAGTTATAAGTGGTGTGCAACAGCACCTGTTCTGGCAATGTTTTTCAATATGTAACTGGCAAAGAGATGCTATCTCTAATGGTCAAACGTCTACCATTGATAAGACCAAGGAAGGTCAAAATCACATGATCTGGTCGTCTTGGCAGTGGCAGGGATTTCCCTCCTCACTAGCAATATAAACAAGAGTGCATTTGCACCAAAAGCCATTATGAGAGTTTCTCCCATGCTATCTAGCACAGTGTAGTTTGTTCTAAGAGAATATCCATGTTTAAGTGAAGATAAATAGAACATATTAGTAATTATACAGACCAGATATGATTAGTAAAACACAGTTAACCATAGTTTTATATTATTTCTTCCTAGATTTATGTTTGTAAGCACTGTCTGTGTGAAGTATGCCTCATTTTTTGTTCAATTTTTCACTTTTCCTCTTTAAGTCACCAGTGAGTCTTAAAGTGGAAAACATTGAGAACTACTGGTTATAGCAGTTATTTGTGTGGCTCGTTTTTCAGAGCCATGCCAAAAGTGAGATGTCGTCCATTGATCTATATAGAGAGATGTAGAAATTGACTTGTGTTATAATGGACTATCAAACTCAGGATAGAAAATGAACATAAAAATGGTAACGATGATGACAACTATTATTATTATTATTCAGAATTATAGGGACCTCTTAGGCTGGTGAAGTTGACATGAAGCCTGAAGATCTTCATGCTGTACATGAGTGTAGGGAGAGAAATCTAAGGGACTGGTCTGAATAATTGCAACAGAATGAATTCCACGAAAAGGCACTGAATGACCTGATGGTGGTAGTGGTGACCTGTAGGGGTCACCTCTAATTGCACAGCCCTCTAACCAAAGATCTTCAAGCTATCAATCTCCTTTTTTTTCAAGGCATGCAGTACTACATTAGCTGAGATACATGTTTCCTTCCTTTTTAACAGAGCAGGGTGCAGGTTTAACCCTTTAGTGTTCAAACCGGCCATTTCCAGCCAATATATTCTACCTGTTTCATGTTCAAACTGGCCATATGTGGCCTCTCACACCAACCCAACAATATCATTCTAAAAAATTGAGTTACTTCTTCAAAATCTCATAGCCACAAGATAATGTATATTAATTCCAAACAATATGAATAAATAAGCATTACTTTGGACAGAATATTGTGAATGCTGCAGGGTTAAGGGAAATTCGGCAGCTATTTTCAACATGTGTGATCGCATCAGAGCTTAGTGACTCATCACAGAATTAAATTCTAGTACATTTTCTTGGTGGATCCTTCTATGGCATTCTGTCTTCACTATGAGAATATCAATCTTAAAAAAAACTCTGAAATGTCAACTAATTCTTCATCCAAACTTCAAGCTTTCCATGAACCTTTCTCTTGATATGAATTTGTGGTTCATTCAATTATTTTATCCATACATAAATAACATGCTCACTGTTAGCTGCTTTCTGTTTTACATACTTTTTTTAAAATACATTTTAAGGCTTTTTAACTATAAAGCATGACAGGAATAGTTTACTTAATCAAACAAATTCTGTTTCTATGTAAGATGCCTACATTTCCTTTTTTTTCATACATTTTCTGCAGGTTTATTGTCAAAATCTATGTTTGTTAGCTAAACTGTTTTTAGACCATAAAACCCTGTACTTCGATGTTGAGCCCTTCTTATTCTACGTCATGACTGAAAATGATTCCAGTGGATGCCATATCGTTGGCTATTTTTCAAAGGTAAACCATATTCTTTACTTCTTACTATATTAGATGTCTAGCAAAGGTGGTGAGCTGGCAGAATCATTAGCAGACCAGGAAAAATGACGCTAACCATTTTGCCTGTCTTTACATTCCCAGTTCAAATTCCACGAAGGTTGTTTCCTTTAGAGATGAAAGTAACGCTGCCAGCATTCTAGAGTTGATTCAGTTGTCTCTGACATTTCCCTTTATACAGTCTTAAACCTGATGAAATAATTATTTCATTAGCAATTTTAATGAATATTTTTTTTATATTCTCTGGTGGTGGTGGCAATGATGATTTTTCTATTTTTACAACATTCTATTTTTACATTTTGATTTCAGGAAAAAAATTCCTTTTTGAATTACAATGTATCTTGTATCCTCACACTTCCACAATTCATGCGTCAGGGCTATGGCAAAATGTTAATAGATTTTAGTAAGTAAGACATTTTTCAGTTTGACTGATTTTTCTACCCTGTTCCAATATTTGTTGTTTACATGCTGTCATTAATTTGTTTAGAGTCACACTTGACTGAGTCAACAGAGTGCCGCCCGCTGAGGGATCAATTCCTGGTGTGCCGTCCCAGACTTTGTGCTGCTGCATGGCCAAACATGTAACTGTTTAAACTTGCTATGAGGAAAGCTCTAAACAACTGCTTGACATGCTAGAAATAGCAGCTAAATCACACTTTATCAGTGGTTAATAAAATACGTACCAGTTGAACATTGAGGTTGATATAATCAGCCGTCCACTCCCGATTCTTCTGTCCAATGAAATGCTTATTTATTCACATTGTTTTGAATTAATCATGGGATTATCTCATAGCTTTGAGATTTTGATGATGTTATTGTTTATTTTTAGAATGACATTGTAGGGTAGGTGTAAGAGGCCAGATGTTGATATTTTGAACAGAAAACAATAAAATATTTGGGCCAGTTTAAATGCTAAAGGGTTAAAATTGCTGGCCTTGTGCCAAAATATGAAACTATAGTTGTTGTTGTTGTTGATTAGTAATTTGTAGCAGAGTCCAACACAAATGTAAACCCTAATAATGTTTATAAACATGTTTTCTTTCCTCTCTTTTGATGACAGGTTATTTACTGAGCCGAATGGAACAGAAGATAGGATCACCTGAGCGTCCACTCTCTGATCTTGGGCTTATTAGCTACCGTAGCTACTGGAAAGAGGTTCTGTTAAACTATTTGCACCGATATAAAGCTAATGAAATATGTATCAAAGGTAAGAGAGAAGTGTATGTTGTTTTTATTACAAGGTAGGTGTAGGTAACATAGCAGTTTGGCAAAAGGAACTGATAGAATAAATACCAGGCTTATAAAAAGAAAAAGAAATCAGACTGGGATTAAATTAGTTCAACTAAAATTGGCTTTGTGGTTCACTTTCTAACCACATGGTTTTTGGGTTCCGCCTCACTGTGTACCACCTTGGGCAAGTGTCTTCTACTGCAGCTTTGAGTTGAATGGATTTGGTACACAGAAACTGAAAGAAGCCCATTGTGTGCATGTGTTGGTGCCTTCTTGTTCTGGTGTTGCTCTGTCAGTTGTAAACAAGCATCTCTATCGTTCAAGTAATATTATTTGTTTCCAGTGTTCCATGAAAAAATATCTGAGGCTGTGGGGGAAATATTACCTTTGGGCATGGCTGTGCAGTCAGAAGTTTGCTTCCTAACTACTTGGTTCTGGGTTCAATCCCACTGCGTGGCACATCGGGCAAGTGTCTTCTACTACAGCATCAGGCTGACCATAGATTTGTAGATTTGGTAGATGGAAACTGAAAGAAGCCCATCATATATATATCTATAATATGTTTGTGTCTGTTTATCCCCCACCACTGGTGCTGGGGTGTTTATGTTCCCGTAACTTAGCGGTTTGTCAAAAGAGATTGGCAGAATAAGAACCAGGCTTTGAATAAGTACTGGGGTCGTTTCATTTGACTGAAAAGAAATTCTTCAAGGTAGTGCCCCAGCTTGGCCACAGTCTAATGACTGAAATAAGTAAGTCTTAAAAGATAAATTGTTGTTGTTATTCTTGTAGCAAGCTAGCAGGCTTGTGCATGTCTGACAAAATGCTTCATAGCATTTTGTCTAGCCTTTTACATTCTGAGTTCAAATTTTACTGAAGTGAACTTTGCATTTTGTACTTTCAGGGTCAGTAAAATACCTGTGACGTAGTGGGGTTGAGGGAATCAACTAAATACTCCCAACTAAAACTGCTTTGGAAACAATCCAAATTTGGAGAAAATGCTTAGCAGCATTTCTTTTGGCTGTTTTATGTTCTGAATTGAAATCCCAAGAAATGTCAACTTTGTCCTTCATCCTTTCAGGGTTCATAAAATGTAATATCAGTCAAGTCTTGTTGACAAAATTGTTGACTTACGCCTCCCCTCAAAACTGCTGGCCTTGTACCGAAGTTAGAAAGAGTAATTAGTCATGGAAATGCAGCCTATGGCTTTTAGTGGTCCTACCAATACCAGTGAGATTGGTGTTGAAGAACAAACTCATTAGGATTTCAGAAATATCTATATTTCTCTTTTGGTGTTTTGCTTTTACACCTGTAAACAAATACGTAATTTTTGTAGTCTCGTGACATATGATGTTCAGTTATGTTTGTGCTTGAATGGAAGAGCTCCGGAGTATGATGTGAATTTTGGTCCATGACAAAATGAAAGAATATAATATAAATGAGAGATATTAGAGAGAAAGAGAGGAAATAAAATAACTGCATGCTCACAAAAAAAAAAAAAGTGCATGTGTGTGAGATAACATGTATGCATCTGTGTATGAAAATGAATGGATATGCATTCTTGCTTGTATTTATGCATCCATTCATGCAGTATTTATGTGTATAGTACAACTGTGTGTGAGGTCATGTGGTCTAGAGATTAGGGTGTCAATTAAGGTCAGAATCACAAGATTGTGGGATTGATTTCTGCACTAGGTGGTGCATTATGTCCATGAACAAGGTACATCGTTTCATGTTGCTTCAATATACTCAGCTGTTGAAGACAAGCGCCAGAGGCGTACTTGTGCAGCTGTCTTTCTCTCCAACGATTGCATCTTGATTGATCTCTGAGTCAAGAGTGCGGCAGACGAAGAGCAAGTCTCTGTCTGCTTCTGACCACACAGTCACCTAAAACAATTAATGGAAGCATGATACAAGCTCTCAGGTCATGCTGGCAGCTAAGATTTATTTCTCATCCATCAGTTGTGATGTTGTTTATTGCTTTGTCATTGGTTCATTTCTCCTGATTTACAGACGTCAGCCAAGAGACAGCCATCAATGCCAATGATATAGTCAGTACGTTGCAAGCACTTGGAATGTTGAAATATTGGAAAGGAAAACATTTAGTTCTGAAAAGACAGGTTTGTGTTCCATTTTTCTGTCTTGAATTTCATTGTATTGTTCTTTTTCTTTTTTTCTTTGAACCCATCCCATCTCTTGAATCCTGATTCCAAATCTATAATAGAGTTGACATTGCTTTTCATCCCCCACCCCATCCCGGGATCATCATTGAACATCTGTGTTCCATGCTGTGATGTGTTGGATGGTTTGTCAGGAACCAAAAGATCCAGGGACTGCATTCTTTCCCACTCCCTGCTTAGGCATGGTTTTCTAGGGCCAGATGCCCTTCCTAATGCCAACCAGGAACGGCATCTCACTCCTTTCTCATCTCCTTCATAAAGCTCAGTCTTCAATACTTCGTTCCATTTCTTCCTGGGTCTCTCTCTCTCTTCCACAAATTCCATTGGAACTGTGTTGTTAATTTGTAATTAATTATCTGCAAATCTAAAACTAATCGTTAAACAAACCGTTTTCTTTCTTTTCAACTTCTCTTCCCAAAGGATCTGATTGATGAATTCTTGGAGAAAAAATCAAAACGTCCGCCAGACTTCAAGACCATTGACTCCAATTGTCTCAAGTGGACAGCTCCTGCAAAACGTCCGCTTCAAGTTTGACACTTGCACCGACTGCAAGATTCGCAAGACCCTTGGTATAATTTCTGTTTAGCTGGAGGGCAGAATGGGTGGGTGGGTGGTGCTGGTGATTGGTGACATATCAGCCCTGGGGAAGTACATTCCAACTGTTACTCAGATTCTGACTTCATTTCTGATCCCTTTTTTTGTTTTTTTTTCAATACACCAGAGTCAAGCGTGTGTATGTAGAAACTTGTATATGACTTTGTGTATGTGATAGAAAGGATTATACACTGTGTGTATATGGATATATACATACATGCACACATATTTTTGTGTGTGTGTATGTGTATGTATATATATATATATATATATATGTGCATGTGCGTATAAAGTGTTGGCATAGCAATCTCATGGTTCCTGGTTCAATCTCACCACATGGCACCTTGGGCAAGTGTCTTCTATAACCTCGAGTACAATGCAGAAGCCTACTGTACACAAATATATAATGTGTGTGTCTGTCTGTTTATCTGTTTTGTGTGTTTATGTTTGCACTTGTCTGAAAACCGGTATTGTTTATGTCATCTCCCTTTGTGTCCTATAACTTAGCAGTTCTGCAAATAGATATCGACAAAATACCAGACTGAAATAGTGCTACAGTCAATACGCTTGACTAAAACACTTGAAGGCAGTACTCCAGCATGGTCACAGTCCAGTGATTGAAACCAGTAAAAGAATAAATACATACACATAATGTAGATGTGTGTAAATAGATAAAAATATGTATGTATATTTATGTGTGTATGTGTATATATATATATATATATATATATATATATATATGCGTGCGTGTGTATATGCATATGCACATGTGGATAATATATATTTATATAAAATAGCAATTTAATATTCACAAAAGATGTGTAAATATTCCTCTATATGTATAATACTTGCATTGGTGCTTGTACATACATACACACACACACACATATATATATATACTTACACATGTATATGTGTTTGTGTGTATATATATATATATATATATATATATATATATATATAGGCAGATATGCATACACACATTCATCCAAACATATATATACTACAACATACGCCCACATAATCTAATTGCTTTGATCTCATTGCACATATGTGTGCATGCATATACACACATCTGCGTGTGTGCATATATATATATACACACGTATAATGTGTATGGTTTTAGCCGGTTAGTTGATGGTGTGTGTGTATATATCTATATATGTATATGCACAGATGTGCATGTATATGTATGTTTGTGTGTGTATATGTATACTATAATATATTACTTCCGTAATTATCAAGGGAAGATGAATATCAGCTGTCAGTTTGGCGTGTAAATAAGAAAAGATTGAATATTGAACTTTAAGAAACAGTCTGGAAGTGTTGTCTCTTTCTAGGCCAAAATTGATGAATGGGAAAAGGCCAGCTGTAAGAGAGAGAAGGAGGGAATGGAAGGTGGACCTGAAATGATGATAATGGTTTGATTGGAACATTTCTTTACAGCCTGAAAGATAAGGAAGATGTCAGAGCACTGACTGAGCAATGGTCTTTGAATCTCATTTGTTTCTTTATTTTAGGGGTTAGGGTACTTTTATATTTTTACAAGAGAATGCTTAGGGTTCCATTGTTTTACTAGGATTCATATCTGTGAGTGTATGTACATATACATATACATACATACACATACATCTGTGTGTGTGTATAATTACACATGTATGTTGTTTCTTTTGCATTTCAAACATTACAAGTGAAATTGTTGTGATGATGCCATCTTGTGATACCAGTTTACCTCTTGTCGACTTGGCTGTTTCTTCATTCTGTCAACCACAACAGAGATAGCTGCTAAATATGTTTACTGCTTATCATCACATCTATTCTTTCTGACGATTCTAAGTTCACAATGAAACTTTACAAAAGACATTAACGCTTACATGCTCGTCAAAACTTGTGTGCACCAATGTCCCAGTCAAACTCATTGGAAAAACTACCAAAGGGTACTGGAACTTCAGTGAAATTGCCTGGAGCTAAAATATTGAGAGTTCAAGTGTTAGTTTGAAGCTGTAAGATCTCAGCTAGATTTGGTTGAATCTAGTATTGAGATCTCCAAATGCACAAGAGTAATTAAGATTATGAGCACTAATGAAAAAACAAGGAGTAGATGATTATTTGAAGAATAGGGCTTTGTTTTTCATTTGAAGGGGTGATTAAATCACATGACTGGTATCTTCAATTTATTGAAGGATAAAATATTTATTTTACACAATAACAAGGCTAATAAAGTCTTTATTAGTTTATTAATAATGAAATTCCTTTCATCCACTGGCAATTAGCTGTATTGACTCCCTGTCGTGGAGAGAGGTGTCCGTGGAGCCATTCTGGCCTTTCCCAAATGCATCATTGACAGTTGTTACTAGGCATTGAATTCCAGGAGTAAAACTAACTTTTGCTCACCACTTCCACTTCAGTACTTGCCTCCTCTTGTGGTGTATTCACCTGATTATAGCCCATCCTCATCCGAAAGTAATGATGGGCAAAGTTACTCCCAGTGAAATTTGAAGACCACCACAATCAGAGAGTTAAAAACATGGCTCTAATCTCCATGCTGGACTCTGTTGTGATTCTATCTTCATTAAGAAACAGTTAATGAGCTTTTTAACAATGGAATACATAATCATTTAAGTTGGTAAAACCAAAACTGTCCTGTGATGTAAGATTAATAATTTATTTCTGACAAGGTGTTATTTTAATAGAGAACAAACCCCTTACCGTAAACCCCCCACCCATTGTTATGTCTTCTGTTACCATAGTCATCTATATTATTGTGTGGTTAGGGATATATGCCACCCCCCTCCATCAAATGTCACCTCTTGAATGAATACTTAATGGCTGACTGGTAATAGTTCTCAGTGGTGTGAAGGGCAGGGGTTTTTCGCACTCCCTTTAAACCTGCTGTCAGCATTGGTGTTAAGAGTTACGGTATAGCTGCAAAACGCCTGGTCTGTGGCACCATTTGCTTCAATCATCTGTTTCTGACATCTCCGTCATGGGTGGATCTGTTCTGTGACGAAGTTCTCCGGTTTTCCCCAACCCCCCGAAAAAAAATTTTTTTTCACTCACCACCCTTTCCTTGCATCTCTTTTGTATTTGGTCAATGATTACAAAAAAAATTTAAATAAAAGCACATACACACACATATTTATATATATATATATATATATATATACATATACATACACACACAGAAAAAAGAATGTAAATCAAAACGAGTGACTTCATAAAAAACAAAACTTCATTTTCCCAACCAAAACAGCTGCAGAATGAATGTTTCCATATTTGGCCATTAAGAGTAAATTTTTATTTTTCATCTACCCTCCCCCCCCCCCCCCCCCCCCTCCCCCAATCATCTTCTGACAAATCATATTCGATTCTATAAAAAAAAAAAATAAAAAAAAGACAGAAAAGGACAAATGTTGAGAAACAAAAACTCTGCTTCATTCAGTTCATTCAACATCGTTCATAACATTTATCTTTCTTTTTTGGTTTTTTTTTTTTCCTTTTGTTTTGGTTCCATGGCAAAAACATGAAAATCACATTCTTTTATTTTTTATTTTTGTTGCAGAAAAATTTAACTATTAAATTTTTATTCTACTTTTTAATCATTTATTATTGGTTGTTGTTGTTGTTCTTACCTTTCCAAACAGCACTGCGTGGGGCTGCACCAGTCAGTCAAATGCTGAAGGAGAATCTTACTAACCATTCATTTGAAAGGAAGTGAGGAAGAACGTTCTAATTAAAGGGGGGGGGGGCCTAATCCCTGCTGTCATTCATTTCTCTTCTATAACAGCAATCACCAACCATTTTTCTACACCATGGACCAGTTTCATTGTTCTAGAGACCAGGGTGGGGATCACATAACAAAACACAAAGTGCATAATGTATTGTTTCATGTGGTTTTGTTTGTTGTTGGTGGTTGCAACAGTGAGAGCCTCACAATATAGAAACGTTTCTCACGGCCCCAGCAGACAAAATGGAAAAGGCATTGCCCTGGCGGATGGAAAGGGAGAGAGATGTGCTGGAACAGCCATCTCTCCCCTGATAGCAGTGAACAGGGATATATATTCCTGAGGCCAAGAACACTGGAGGTCTCCACTGCCACAGGCTTAACCAGAAACCTGTCTGAGAGGGACCGATGCCTTGGCAGTTTGCTTCTCTCAACCCAACGAGAAACGGAGTCTGGGCTGGTAGCTGACAGCACCAGGTTGAGAAGATGTCACGGCGTGTGGCATCCCAGATGAGGGCCTACCAACCAATATGGAATGGGGAAAATTGTCATTTAATTTACTTATTACAGATATAAATGCAGAAACACCCAGCAGACTGCAATAGTCAATGAGATAGGATTTTAAAATGTTCTTTCTGTATGACCCAGTACCAAAAAATCTCTGCCAGGAGGTTGGAGAATTAAACAGAAACAACATAGATTTGAGAGGACATTTGATCTTGCTTAAGGCCTGACGATCTGTCTGGTGCTGATGCTGTGTTAAAATGCATCCAGTACTTTCTGCAATGGGATTAGAAACTGGTCAGTAAGTACAGACAAGGATGACCTGTCCAGTCCATACAAACATGGAAAATATAATTGAAGTGTATTGGACAAAATACCCTGGACCTGCTAGAAATAGCAGCCAATTTTCTTTAAACCACACCATTGTCTTTTAAGAAAGGACGCATGAGATACTGTAATCCTTAATATTCAGAAAGACAGGATGGTCACTCTCTTTTACTAGAAGTCAGTTTGATCTGCTAGAAATAACAACCAAAATTCTCTCAAATCCTAGCCTGTCATTAAAAAGAAAATGAAGGACACAGAATAATGTTCTGAAGTTACTATGCCTTAAAGAAAGCTGGAAGGTCGTTTACACGGTTACCTCCCTTCAGCTATATTTCATTAAAATGATTTTTTTTTTTTTCAATTATCTTAGATGTTTTCATAACCGTACGCATCTATTTATTATCGCCCCTTAGACAATATATTCTTAAATTCGTTTTGTATTTTATTGATAGCTTTAACATACATGCACGTATTTTATAAGTGACGAGATTATCATCATAACTTACAATCAAGAACGTTTAAAATAAGATACAGTATTTGTCACATAAAACATTGTGCATTATCCTGGAATATATATATATACATATAAACATATACTTATATATATATATATATATATACCTACACATAGACACATGTATACACACGCATACATACAAACATCTATACATGCATATATACATACATATGTAGATATATATGTATATACATACATACATACACATTCGTTTGTTTTGGTCTTTTGACTACAGCCATGCTGGAGCACCACCATTAGTCAAGCAAATCAACCCCAGGCCTTAATCTTTGTAAACCTAGTACTTATTATATCGTTTCCTTTTGCCAAACCACTAAGTTACGGGGACGCTAACACACCAGCATCGGTTGTCAAGCGATTTTGGGGGCACAAACATATACAACGGGCTTCTTTCAGTTGCCGTTTACCAAATCCACTCGCAAGGCTTTGGTCAGCCCAAGGCTATAGAAGACACTTGCCCAAGGTGCCACACATATATATAAATACATATGTATACTTACATATACATACACGCATTCTTTCTTTGTTTCAGCCATCCGACTGTGGCCATGCTGTATCAGCACCTTTAGTTAAATTGACCCCAAGACTTATTCCTTGTAAGCTTAGTACTTATTCTATCGGTCACTTTTGCCGAACCACTAAGTTATGGGGACGTAAACACATCATCGGTTGTCAAGCGATGGTAGACACATACATGACAGGTTTCTTTCAGCTTCTGTCTACCAAACTCACTCACAAAGCTCAAGGTTGGCCCAAGGCTTTAGTAGAAGACACGTGCCCAAGGTGCCATGAAGTGGGACTAAATGTGGACCCATGTGGTTGGTAAGCAAGCTACTGTGCCTATAATATATATACACACACATATATACATACATATACAGACATTCAACTCAAGATTTCACTTTGGCATGACAATGTTAATAACCTGAAATTAGTCAGGCAGCCTTTGGAATAAAGCATTAGGAAAGTACAGAGCATACGAAATTAAAGAAACTACATCTAATCCTCGGTTCTTTCTGCTACAAAATCCAGTGATCCGAGTTGTGTGTTTGTGCATCACCTCATAGCTTTCTCGGAGCTTCTAAAACGTAGAGCACTTCATCTTGGAGGTCGTAACAGCAATTAGCTAATGTAGTTGATTCTGTAATTCACAATCCCTTATTTCTTTCTGTGTGTGTGTGTGAACAAAAGTTTTTGGAGGTTGTTTAGCCATTAGATTAAAAGCCAGAAACACTGCATTTCAACCACAACAGATCCCCACATTTTCAGGTGGCCATCTTGGACAATATTTATCCAATACGTCCCCCCATTGTACAAAACAGTCGGATGTGATTTCAGAGTAATTTGACAGTTATTACTTCTAGACAAAACAAGGCCTTATCAATGCCCCTTCGTTAACTGAGCTGTTCACACAATGTTAATACTGAATATCATCATTACGTTCATTATCACAGATTTTATTTTGATATTTTATTAATATTTTGTTTTGTTATTTGGCCCTTAATTTTAAACTTTGTCATTATTCTGAGTCACTGGTTCAAGATGCTGTTATGTGGACTAATTAATAGACAAATCTCACCATTGTTAATTAAATAGATGGTATTTATCTGCTCCTAATAATAAAACAAGGTTTCAAAGAAATACAATAATAAAAAAACAGAAAAGCAAAACTTAATGGCTCGAGAATACTATTTTTTTATTATTTTGGGACCAAAAGCATTTGATTACAACAGATATATTTATGGTTCTCCTACATAATAATAATAATAATAATAAAAAAGAACAAAACTTTAAAATAAAACAAAACTACATTTTGTTTCAATTGTTCATGTAATTGTTCAAATAAAATCAAATTGATGTTTTCAAATGTGAACCATAAGACTTCCTATGATGATGGGAATGTAATGGGGAACGAAGAGATGGAGGGGGGGAAAAGAGCCCCCAGCGGGACATACTTCCAAGGATCAGCAGACAGCGTTGTTTGGTGTCAAGAGATGACACGATATTAGGGTACAGATTCCATTTCTTCTCTTGTTTTAGCCTTAAAGACATGCAAACAAATACACACACAGCTCAACCATTTGTTTATGAAAACAATCTGGCAATTTGCACTGAAGAGAGTCTATGTGTTGCCATTTATGAGAGAGAGAGAGCAATAAACTCAGCTAAAATTTATGGGGGGGGGGGATGGTGGTGGTAGTGGTGGAAGTCAATAGCCAGATACAAAAACATATAAACGTGGTGAGATGAAAGAGAACAAAAATCGAACAGAAGAACATGGGGGGGGGGGGGGGGGGAAAACAACAACAAAACAAAGCAGCCCTATATTTCTTAACACATAGATATCTTTATATATAATGTGAATGCATTCAATAGTAGAATGCAATCATTTGTAATGGCTTGAAATATTTACACCAATTTATCAGTAATTAGAGCCAGTTGCAACATCTGGTCCAAAGATCACTCCACCACCACCACCAAAAATAAAAAGTTGGTTAAATGCAAACACAACTATTTAAAAGTCATCATTTAACTGCAGTATTCACATGCATGCATGTATATATACACACATGCACATATACTATTTCATTAAAATGCAACAGTTGGGATTTAATGCAAACAATGATTTGAAAGAGAAAAATGCAAGAATGTTTTCTCTTCCAGAAATTGAACTCTGCCAGTCAGCTTCACAGGGCAAGAGAATTAGCAACCACACTATTTGTACTGTTTGCTAATCAAATCTGAGTAGGTGTGTATTTGTATGAAACGGGGGGGGCACTAATACAAGAAGGATTAAGTATGTTTTAGCCAGGAACTTTTCAATTTTGTTTAAGTCTTGAGGATCCATCTGGAAAAATGTTCTTCAGAGGCAAAAAAGAACCTCCCTTCCCCCCTCCCACAAGAAAAAAAAGGATATAACTATGAATACAAAATTATCAACTCAAAAAAATGAAGCCAACAATATTATTGAAAAGGTCAGATGAGGAGTTGAGTTGATGAGAAGTGATTGAGAAAGTCGGAATCAATGTTTCTATATGCAAATGACAGAAGAAAATATATCAGTTTCTGTGATCTTATGGGAGTAAAAATGACATTAATTTAGAGTTGATGAAGATGAGTTTCAGATTTAAAGCTACAAGGTTTTCTGGAATTACTGCAAAGCTAGTTTTAACTATTATTCCTTCTAAACACCAGGAACTGAACTAGTTGGCCCACTGCCACACAACATTGCCCACTAGAATCCATGTCAAAGCAGCTTCAAAGAGTCCTTATTGTTAAACTATAAACCTTATTTCAAGTAAAATCTTTGAAATGGAATAGATCCACCTTGTTGTTGAAGAAAGAAAAGGGAAAGAAAAAAAACTCAGGTTGTAATAAACAAAACAAAGCAACAAGCATAAATAAAGGAACTCTAGACACAAGATAATTATAATCCAAACACTTTAAATCTCATCTCCATATCTCATTATAACTAAAAATAGAAAAAAATATATATTTTATATATAATTTCATTTATATAGAATTAAATTGTTTAAAATATTCCATAACCATAAAACACAAACAGAGCTAAGAAAATAAAAACAATTACAACTTTATGGTGATGGTATGACTAAGAGATGTTCTCCATTACTCCTCTAGTTCATTAAAGATTCGTCTTTAAAGAAATAATCTCTCTCTCTCTATATTAATTTCTAACAAGAACTTTTAGAAAGGTTCTTTAGAAACCAAATTTCATTATTACTAATTAAAAGAATTAGCATCGACCTTTTGAAGCCATTGACATCCCAATCAAAGCTAAAGCTAGACATATTGTCTTATCGAATAAAAAAAAAATAAATAAGAAAATCATTTAAATAATTAGATGAAATTAAGTAAAGAGATAAAACTATGAAGCAAGAGCATTTTAAATAAGCAGCATGAAGAAACTAAAATGTGAATTTAAAAATTATTGGAATTGTTGGCCATTAAAATCTAAGTGGAAGATGTTAAAATCATCCAAGCAGAATAATATACAAAAGTAACGACAGAAGGGGATTAACTCCTCCCCTTACACTCCCACCCAATATTATATAAAACAGAATGTTATGATGAGTATAAAACATTTCAAAGTACAGGCACCATACATTGGTCTGAGATTATGACAAATTGAGGATTATTTTGGGGAGTGTCAAATGGCCACAGAAAAAAAAAAAAAAAGTTCATAATATGAAAGAGGTTTCCTTACTAGAATAGAAGACTAAAATAGCACAGTCTAATTATTTATAATGATAACTAATTTAAGATAAACTAATCTGGAGGGAAAAAAGTCTTGTAACAATGTTTTAGAGACTGAAAATTATACTAATTAACTAAATAACAAAATGCAAAAACTATAGACTCAAAGACAAGTCATGAAGCATTGAGTCACCAGATATTACAAAATGGCCTACAGAAGGGTCCATACATGCTGGCCTGCATATTAAACTCACAAGATACATAACAGAAGGGTCTGTACAATTTGGCTCAGATCCAAAGTGAAATTAACAGTAAAAATATTTGTTCCATATTGAAATATACCAATGCAATTTTTGGTTTTTAATATATTCTTCTAAAATTACAAAATATTTAACATATTTGTTCATGAGATGGAAATATGAGAAAAGGATCCCAGCAGCACCTAGTGATTAGGTTTTGATACAAAGACTTTACATTATTCTTTTCAAAGTCAAACAGTGCCACCGAGGAATTTTTGCTGGAATTTGCTAGATCTGGTTGATGTTAGCTGCTAGGACCAAGCTTTACAAGTGCTTATCAATATAGATATGATGAACAAGTGAATGCAAAGAACAAATTAAAAATAAAAATTCGAAAAATAAACGAAAACAAAAAACTATACAAATGACAGGTGGTTGATTGGAAAGGTTTAATATTAAAAACATAAAAATGTTAACACCAAAACCACCACACATGGATGAGATGATAATCTGATTAAGAAGTTTAAAACTATTGTTTCTCTTAAGTTCTCCACCCAATATCCCTGGAGATGAAATGGGATAGAGTAAATGAGTTTGGCAAATAGAAAGAAGGAACAGAGATATTCAGACTTGTGTCTGTAACGAGAGTCTCTGACAAGATGTTAGTGTCAATTATAAAACTGAAACAATCAATCATTGAAAGGAAAAAGGAAAGTTGTACAAATAATGCTAACTTTATATCTATATGTTCCATTAACAGTGTAGTAGTGGTGATTGTTGTTGCTGCTTGCAGTGTGTTGTAGTAGTAGCAGCACAGAGTTCCATGAACTACTCCATTGGCATAAAAATATCGGGCCCAATCTCCTACTGCTGCTGCTGCTGCAATAAGAATGGCAAAAGACCACACAAGAAAGATTGGTCTGTGGATGTGAAGATGAGTTGTGGCAGGAACAATAATGAAGCCAGTTCCACACAACAGCAAAATAGCCATTGGTTTTTATCAGAATGAGAGACGAATCTGAAAAATGAATGGAGGGGAAAAAAACAGTAAAACCAAAAAAAAAAAAAAAATAATAATAATAAGAAAATAAACAAAATAAAATTTTCAAAAATGGAACAAAGAACAAATTAATTACCCGTCAGGTAACTTCTGTTGTAGGCTACTATTAAGGTGAAATTTCACTTTTTAAATAAATTAAAACTGATGCCCATCGAAGTAAGCTAATTTACTGAGAATTGAGCAATTATTAACTATGATACTCAACGTAGTTTAACTGAAATGTTTAATACACAAAGAAAAGCTATTTATCAAAGTCATCACTATTGTCCTCGTGTGCTACAATTTTGAAAACCACTTTTGATAGAAATATCAAAACAACCGTATAAAAAACTTTACAATGTTAATTTAACAAAATACTATTAAAATTTATTCGTTTTGTCTGCAAATAAATTTCTAAAGAAAAGAATTTTTTTTTTTTAAAAAAAGCAAAAGGTAATTATATCAACTAGTAATTATTTTATTGACCCCAGAAGAATGAAAGGTAAATGAAGTGAACCTTGACAGGTTTTGAATGCAAACGAGGCACAGGTAAATACTGCAAAGACTTAAGTCCGATACCCATCGTCTTTAATGAGAGAGAGAGAGAGAGAAAAAAAAAACAACAAACAATAAGTGTGAAGATTACCTATGTGAAGTTTATTTAAAAGCCAAGACTGCTTTTAATGAGAGATGGTCTGATGGAAAGATTCTGTTTGGAATGAATTTGCAGTCAAGCACATTCTGTTTACTGGGAACTTGCAAGACACCGACAGCCTCTAAGCTGGTGGAACTGTAGAAAACATAATCCAAACATTCCCGGGTGTGCAAAGTCATGGTGGTCAAGGCTGGTTCATTACTCTTCAAAGAAATTGAAATAGTTAAAATATCAGTGAAATAATCACATTCCATTTTGGTTTCCTACAAAACTCTCACAACAAATTAACATTCATAATAACAAGCAGCTCAAAAAAATATTGATCTTTTAATAGTTTAACTGCAGGGGTGACGACCTATTCAAGAACAAAAAGAGAAATAAAATCCATTTAGGAAGATTTTCCTACCAAATAAACTGGATAATATTGCTTCCAAGTAATTTTCACAAAAATAACTTGTTCGTGATAAAATTGTTTGGAACAAATTGGTTTTCTAACACAACTATAGCTTTTATACTTATATACTAACACCACCAGTAGAGAAAAACAAATGTTAAACAATGATGATGGTGAGGAGTACCCATAGAGATGCCAGGGTAATTTTGAAAGCTAAGTTTATACAGAACCATGAAAAATAGAATTTCTTTAGAAATCAAGTTTTTTTTTTTTTTTATGTTAAGTCATGGGTTGTACCAATGGCGCAATCAAAGGAGAAAATATCTTTGAAAACTGTATCCTTTATTAGCTCAGAAGTGATTTTTATGTTTAAAGCAACAAGGGAATGCACTTCAGTAATCTACATACAAGAAGAAACTGTTTTGCCTCTTGTTACCTTTTTCCCATTATAATGGTGCCATTAAAATTATTGAAAACATTATGTGTTCAGCAAGCTGCTTGAAATAATCTCAACTATGGAACAAAATCAAAGACATAAATCTGTTTATAATATTATTCTGCTAGGAATAGTAATTTGTTGGTAACGTTTTATTCATCATTGTTTTAATGTCTACTTTTCCATGCTTGCATGGGCTGGACAGAGTTTAAGGAGGTAGATTTTCTATGGCCTAATGACCTTCCTGTCACCAATCCACACTTGTTTCTAAACAAGTAATATTTCCCTATGGCCAGACATATTTTCACAGAATATTCAAAATAAAGACCACTCTCTCGAACATGGGTTGCGTGGATCTCCTTGACAGCATTGCACAAGTACAACACGAGATCTTGTCGTTGGTATATGTACATCTTTTACCATACACTGACCATGACTGTTGTCAACAGCTGGATTTGGTATAAACATCATGCCAGGTTGTTGGGTTTACAACCAATGAAACACACCGTTTTCCAAGGGATGATTGCTGAAGCACCATGCCCTATGACACCACGCTCGGCAAAAATCATCTGTAGGAAAGCCCCAGTGGCTGACATCCGCCTGAGTACACACCTGATTGACAGTGCTGCGAATACAAGGACTGTCAAGCACGCAGTCAAGTGAAGTGATGCAACATGTGGCTATGCTTGAACAAAGAAACTCTTTCATGCAATTCCATGTTTGCAAGTGACATTCAGCAAATCAACTCAGTTTGACTGACATTGTAGTAAATATGTTTTGTTGTTTAATTAATAGTGCTAGATAAAATTTGTACTCTTTGAAATGTTTAGTGAGATGCAAAGACCTATGTGCCAAATTTGGACCATTCGGTGACAATTCCTTAACAGTCAATTGTGCCAAATTTGGACCATACCATATGATTTTGATTTTTGTATCCATTTGAATATCAAATTTACATGGAAAATAATTGTGTTGTTGGATGTAATGAGCACGTTCTAGAGGGTTAAATAAAAGGTAAAATTCAAACAGTTTCAGGTAGTTTGGTAACCAAATTACAGGTTGTTAGGTAACATGAGTTAATTAGATGAAATTATGACAAAATGTTTTAACTTTAGCATACTTCAAAATACTATGTTCTATATAACAGAAACAATTTTAGTAGGGATTAACATAACTTTTATTGATAATGTGTGTATCAATGAAGTCTCTTGACACTAAAAGTCAAAAATATTTATCAGGCAAACAATACAATTTACTAAGATTTCAGCTACAATGCCATTGATGACAAATAAGTGAAATTCATATAATAAAGCAAACATTATAATGCTTACTATGAAGTAGAAACTAGATTTATGTTTTAGTAACAGGTTATCCAACTATTTTCTCTCTAAACCCCACCACCACCCACAAAAATGGAAGAAAAGAGAAATGCAGAAACAATAGTTCTTACCTGTACAACAGCATAGGCACTCTTAAGACTGGATGAAGTGTGCTGGAATCCTTCCCAAAGATGATCTACAAGTGCCGATTTCTGTAAAATATTCAGCAATTTAAGAAATTCATTCTGTTTCTTCAAACTTTACATTGACTACTACAAATCAGTAAAATATCTACCAAACATCTTCCACAAACAAACTAATTTTTCCTAATTACTATATTAGAACTACATCTTTTTTATTTAAATACAAAACTTTATGTACACTTGTATTTTATTGAACAAACTCCAAAATGGGGGGGGGGAGAAAGTGAAGGAGAGAGAGAGAGAGAGAAGGGGGAAGATAGAGAGAAAGATTTATCTCATCATTTTTTATTTTTGGGGTTTAGTCATTGGACTGTGGCCATGTTGGGGATGGCCTTAAAGGGTTGAGTCAACCAAATAGACTCCAGCATTTATTTTTGAAGCCCACTACCTATGTCAGTCTGTTTTTGCTAAACTGATAAGTTATGGGGACTTAAATGAATAAACACCAGTTGCCAAACAGTAGTAGAGGATAGACACAAACTCAATGCAATGGGACTGACCCTGAAACCATGTGGTTGGGAAGCAAACTTCATACCACCAAAATCCAGCACTTCACTATATCTGGCAAAGACATTTAGGGCTCAATTATCCAGTCTATCTACTTAAGGAAAGTTAGAGCCTTCTTAAAACAGCAAGAGAAAGAAAAAGATTGAAAACACTCTTGCAAATACTAGTGTTTCAACTTATGAGTTCAAATTTTTTTAGTATGAATAAAACCTGCTATAGGGTGCCCCCCCCCCATCGAGCGGGGAGGTGTCAGTTAACCACCTGCTACAGGCTGGCCCCTTGTCCAGTGGGGAGGTGTCAGTGAACCACTTTTATACTGGCCAAGTTACAATATACCACAACAGGAGAAAAATAAGCTGCAGCTGCATGTAATTAATAATTCAATTGAGAATTTAATTTAATTTTATATAAATTTGTTCCATGGTGAAAAGTGAATTGAGATCAGTTTTGGACAGGGTTCTTTCTTCAAAGAAAAGAGACACGTAGTCCCAAGTTAGATTGAGAAGATCTTAGAACCAAAGACAGCTCCGATTTTCTTGCAGTGGAAAACATTTTAGACTGATGAAAAGTTTGGCATTTTGGAATACGTGAAGTTTAATGGTTAAAACTATAAATGAAAAACGATGAAATCTAACAATAAAAGATAACTTTCTTAAAGAAATTGCACATAAAAATAATAAAACCTACCGATCCATCGGGCATCTCCATTGTTTTAGAAGATTGTAAAAGCTGAATCATGGCATCTGCTAAGTAACCTTCCGATGCCAGTTGATAGCCAGGGGACTTTGGGCTAGAATTGAAGTCTCCACAAATCACATGAGGGTTAGAGTCACTGCCAGCTCGATTTACAACTTCCCTGATAGCTCGTGCAATCTAAAACATAAGAAAAAAAAACAAACTATTAAGGTTTTTCTCCATTGGCACAAGGACACAAATTTGTATTTGTAAGTCAATTGAAAACCAACCATGCTACTTTTGTAACATTTTATTGATGTAAAATGAAGTGAGACAAAAATGACCTGAATAGGAATCAAACTTACGACTAAACTAAATAGACTAAACAATCTGATATTACATTTCTGCAATTCTTCCATAACAAGGATGATAACAGCCATCATTAAGGCCACACAATTAGAGGAAGATCACTAATTAATTGAACAGCATAATTATTGATTGCAATTTTGACACCCCACCACCACTACCATATCTAGTTTATCTGTTTACCCATGTTACCATTTGTTAGACAAATATATTGAGGTATAGTTTTACAGCCAAATGCCCTTCCTGTCACTAATTTATACCTGTTTAACCATTTAGCATTTAAACTGGCCGTAAAAATAAACAATCACGTCAATAAAATGATTAATTTTAAAAAATGTCAACATGCTAAAGAGTTAAAGTAAAAAAAAATTTTATTCCACAAATCTTAGAAAGCAGCAGAGACGATGACACCACCACCTGCAGCTCAGCAATTTTTGGAGAAGCATAAATTGAAATTAACTCTCACATACACCAGCAAAAACTGCCTCTATCGCTCTATGTACATTCACATACAAATGACAAGCTTCTAGTTTCCACCTTATCAGATTTTATTCCAAAATATTAGCCAGCCTGTGTTGAAAGATTTTTGTTCAATATGTTATACAGTTGAAAAGCAAAGCCAGAACCACATAGTTGCAAGGCTATGCCATCTTAACAGCAAATACACTGAGCCCAAAAGAAGTCACTTACCTGGACACACTGAATGTTCGGAAGCTTGAAATTGCCCCAGTTGATATGAACATTTCCAACTGTGATAAACTTGCCAGTATTTTTACATCGAAGCCTTGTAACAAGAAGTACATCAGGCAGACACATGAAGCGACGTACTGATTCTTTAACTTCTTCCGAGAGACTCATTTCTTGAATGTCCTATACAGAGAAATACAATTGCAGCCACGTATTAAGTAGAATTAAAAACTTAACATTTTTGAAGAGGACTTGAGATTTGGTCCAGTAGAAAAAAGTTTACATCAAAATTTCTGCAATGTTATAGGAGAGTAAGTGACACCTCCAATCAAGTTTAGATGTAATTTTTTTTATTTAAAAGCAAAATATATTTATCTTAGCTTCAATAATAGAAGAAAGCATAAAGAATTTCAGTTTTGGTCCCAAGCAACAAAAATTTGTATTAAAAAAAGTTGTGAGGTAAAATATCATGAAAAAAAATAGAAGGCAAAAATTTGTTGCTACAGGTAGATTGTACTAACTAATTATGTACTACTACTATTTTTTATAATTGTAAAGTATGTTTAGAAAGTAGTTACTATGGACTTTTCATAGTGAGGCCAGGCAGTGGACAAGTTTCATGACCAACCATTTCACCTTGGTGAATAGTTGGAATTAGAACCAGCCTAGAAGAACTGAATACAGTACTGCTATTTACAAAGACAGCAGCTCTCCTCAGCAGTCATTTTACATCCATTGTTCCATGCTAGCATGGGCTGAACAATAAATACTATTGAGGCTTTTTTAACAGCTGGCTGCCCTTCCCATTGATAACCCAGGGGATATTTTTTTGTTTTGCTCTACTTGTCTTCAGAAGCACAGTTATAAGGATAACGTTTCTCACAAGGAATGTCGAACAAAAACTGTTTTTAGCTCAATGTTTTCATAAACACACAGATTGTAAACACTCACTCAGACACACACACACACACACATGCGTGCAATGAACTTCCAAAGTTTCTGTTTATCAAATCTGGAGCCACGACAGAAGACATGATCCCATGCTAACATGCAGTAAAACAGAACTTGAGCCGACATGAAACAAAGTGAACTCCATATCCCACACGACCAAGCCTAGTTGAGTGGGAGAGAACTTTGGGTTCTTTAGTCTTGGATGTTACAAGGCCACCACTTCACCAGTGCTGGAAAAGAAAAAACAAAACAAAAACAAAACCCACTGTGTAAAATGGCAGATATTAGGAAGGGTACCAGTCATTAAAACCAAACCAAAGATATTAGAGTGCAGCAGTCTTGCAATTTGTTGGGTCCTTGTCAAACTATCTTGCTGATGCCAGCATGAAAATAGACATAAAATGATAATGATTACAATGACGATTCTGTCACATAAATTGCAGAGCTAGTAACAGGATTTAAAGAGCAAAAGCTCCTCCAGGCTACTTGTCCAACAAGTGTAATGAACCTGTCCTCAGTGATCCTGCAGATGAAGCCCAGTTGTCCACAACAAAAGAGATATATATATATTTACCTTGTCTATTAACTGTTTGAGACTGTAAGCTGTATTTTCAGGATCAGAAAAACGACTTGTCTTATAAAATGTTGTTTCCCCTTCATCATAGTTTTCATGAACTCTTTTTTTGTAAAAACCTTCATACCCCAATCTGAAATTAAAGTAAAATTAATCAATAAGTTACAATGTTTTAATTAAAAAAAAATACAGCTTACAGAATATATTATAAATTTTTTAAAATTACAAAAATACAGAATTACAACTCTTCATGGCAGTGAATGCAGACAACATTGGAATGTTCTTGGCAAACATGGATATTACAATTCTTACATGTAGTACAAGTCTTCCTGTCTTTTTTTAGGCCACATAAAGAACATCTTCCTTTTTCTTGGGCTGAGAAATCTCAAATGAAGTTTTCTTTTTTTGTTTCGTTAGAAGACTGTTGTTTATCACGTTCTTGTTTAGCATTAACTCCAGCAAGCTCCTCTCCTAACGGAATTAGGCACCGTCTTCTTTTATCCTTGAAACTTTAAAAGTGAAGCAGTTTAGCAACAATGAAAGCATTCACTGCACTTATATCAATCATGTTGTAGAATATAACCATGGGCCATCTTCGAGTCATTCTGTTGTAAGTGTATATATATCCTTACCATCTTATCTAGAGTATCAAATCCTCCTTTTGTTTTGTTGTAACATGTTATAACTCCAGGTTTCTTCTCAGCACTTTTCGAATCAATTGAAGGCTGAGAATGCATTGTACTCATAAGTGTGACTCTGTAATTTTT
>NC_142949.1:748769-758769 GCF_046866305.1 Octopus bimaculoides | reverse complement strand
ACTGCTAGACTAGGCACTTTGTCGTGAGGTCCACTGAGAGGTTTGCTTCCAACTACAGTAGCATCAGGGACCATCGATTTCACTTTGAAACTGTCTTGGCTGTTGGCTGCAGATGCCTTTAAATCAATAGTTTCCTTCCTAAATTGATCTGTATTCCCAGGTGGGGACAAAAGGGGTTTAGGTTTATTGGCAGACAGATTGACTTCTTGAGGCTCTGATGCTCTTACAGTCTGAACGACTGACTTTTGGGGATGTTGCAGCTGTTCACATTTCTGCTCTAAATTAAAACCTTTAGCATAGCTGACTGGTGATCCCTGTGGCCGGGGCATGTATGGATTTGACCCATCAGATTTAGGCATGTAATGTCCACCATACGGCTTCTGAGTCATATCAACTGGTAACCTTCCACAACCAGGATCAGAGCTCTTTGATGAAGACATATATTTAGAGGGGTCCATGCCAAAAACAGGCACGGGTTGGGATTTCTCATGTAAAGATTTCGTTCTGTCTGTGTCTGCAGATGTGTTACTACCATGTGACAATGTCTCCATCTTATTTGGAGATGGAGGCACAGAAGGAGATTGGCCAGAAGGGTGTGAAGAAATAGGTTTTGAAGCAGAACCCATGGCATGTAAAACAACTGGCTTTGAAGAAAGGCCACTTTCACTAGATTGTATCTGAGGTTTTGGAGGAGCAACACCAGCCATGTGAGTTACCTGTGGCTTTTGTAAGGCAATCCCAGCCATATGTGTCACTGGAGGTTTTGAGAGTGCTGGCGATGGAGATGAAACTTTTGGTGGGACAGTTCCTGTCATATGAGTTATCTGAGGTTTACCAGATGAAATGCTTGTACCATGAGCAACCACAGCCTTAGATGTTACCACCCCTGTCATATGAGTAATTTGAGGTTTGGCTGAATGAGCCATAGGAGGTTTCGATGCAGCAATACTTCCAGGTGGACTGCCTGGAAGCTTGGCAAAACCAGCGCTGGGATGATGAGCTTCTTGAGTGGCTGGTTTGGGGGGCATTGTTCCCATATGCCGTGACATGGCTGCACTATCTGCTGGAGACGAGGGTGTCTTTGGCATGGCAGACATAAGCATTGGATTTGAAGGGAATGTTGGAGAAAACGATTTGCTGGCTGACATATCAGATGTTGACATTGGTGGTTTTGATGACGACGAATAATAAACAGGGTTTGATGGAGCTGCATCAGATGGCAAGATAGGCTTCATGGATGATGCAGTCACATGTGGTTTGTCCAAATAGTAAGGTTTGCTTTGCTTATGTTCTGCAGCAGTACTAGAAACTACTTTTGTATCAACATGTGTAGTGACCAGCGAAGGGGCCGTGGATATTTCAGCTGCTTGAGGAACTGATTTCAGAGACATCTGTGTAGCAGGGAGGGGTTTGCTGCAGTGGGTATCACTCTGCTGGGAACTTGTTTTACTGTACAGAGAAGGTGAAGTCATTGAATGTTTTACTTCTGATGCTGGGCTATTTGGTTTTAAAGTAACCTTAGTTGGGGATGCAGTTACAACAGGTGGCTTGCCAACTGAAAAATCTGGTGTTGGCTTACACGAAGGTATCCTTTGGGGTAAGGCAGCCGTAGTAGGTGGAGCATGCGCTGATGAAACTGATTTGGAAAATCCGGTGTGTGGTGTTGATATCGGATATGATGTACAACTAGCATGAGGTGGCTTCAGAGACAAATCGTGTGTATGTGAAGGGTCTATATCTCGAGTGCCACTTGATACTCCAGATACATTCCCTGTACTCATTGCTTTCTCACTTGGCATTCCGCTCGTAACTGGTTGCTTATCTTTTGGTGGTGTAGACTGAGGTGGGGTTTTGATATTAGAAACCATGGGCAAAGGCTCAGTAGGCCGAACAGAACTTACTGGAGTTGGAGAAGGTTTTCCTGAAAGGGATTCAACATTGCTGGTCTTGGTACTTAGAGTAGATAACGAGGCAGGACCTGATGGTTTAGCAGGTAATGATTGTGAAGAAGTATAGCTCATTATCTTGGGGGTGACTGGTGAGCTATGTCCAGGTTGCTTTGAAGATAAATCAACACCTGTTTTGCTTGGTGACACTGCCAGTGAAGAACCTTCAGAAGGTCTTTGAGGTATTGTAGAGTGATCAGGTAACTTAGCAGGTGAGAAAGTAGAAGTGACAGGACTGGCTAATTTTACAGGAGAGCCATGCATGGTGACATGAGATCTGACAGGAGATCCAACTTGGCTTGCTTCAGTGAAATGTTTAGAAGGAGAGTAAGCCATAATAGAAGGAGTGTGTGATTTGAGTTCAGGTTTTACAGGAGATTTAGCAGGGAAACTGCCGACACTAGGCACTGCAGATGGCTTGGATGATGGTGAAGTCACATTAGTTGTTGTTTGTGGTGGTGGAGTTCTCTCCATAGCAATGGTAGTCTTGGCACTTGGAGCTTGAATTACAGGGGTTTTTGCACTAACCATGCTGAGCGGCTGAGTTATAGAAGGTTTTGCAGTTTTATCAGAAACAGCTTTATCTGACGGTAAGGGATGAGGTTTCATTTCTCCAGTGTTAGGTGGTTTACTACAAGTCACAACAGATTCAGACTTTGATGGAGAGCTCTTCAATAGGGGTGATGAATCAGGTACGTCTTTGCTTATTTTTGCAGAAACAGTCTCTGAATTAGATTTAGTCAAAGATGACTGAACTGGCAGGTCTTCAGTTTTGGGAACACTGGCTAATATTGGAGAAGATTTTGGTGCACTTTCAATTACAATGGACTCTGATTTAGAAACTGTTTTTACTGGTTCTGAAGGTTTGGTAAGATTCACTGGAGATTTAGCAGCAATTTTGGAAGGGGATTCCCTTTGCTGCTGGTGTTCAGCAGACACTGGTGAATGAAGCCCAGCTACAGCAGGTGGCGCTTTTGATATGTGAACTTCAGTTTGGTGTTTCACTGGACTCTTTGACAGATCAATTACACCAGTCGATGGAGTGGTCATTTTAGCTGTGGCCATTACAGTTGGTGTACTTGTTACAGTAGCTTGTACTGCTGCTGGTTCAGCTTTCTTGGGCGAGCAAACTGCTGAAAGTGGTTGCTTTGTGGGAGTTTTCTTGGGCGATGGCGTCTGAGATATCTTTGTCGGACTCTCAACCACATCAACTTCCATATCAGTCTCAATTCTTTCTGTTGTTTTCGATTCAGTAAATGATGTTACAGCTGCTGGAATCTGTTTCTTTTCTTCGGCTTTCTTCTCAGATTCAGCCAACTTGGGCTTCTGATCAACAGTACTGCTTTTGCTAACCTCAACGGTAGCCCCTGCTATTTCCTCTGGAGCAACTTTAGTGGATTCCTTTTCTGGAGATGTTTCAGTAGCTCCTTTGCCAACACGCTTCTTTTTCAAAGCTGGTGAAATAGATTCTGGTGATTTTTCAATTTCAACAGCGCCCCTTTTGCGACATTTTGAATCAGAGGAGATGGACTGTTCTGATTCTTTGGTCGTGCCTTTAAGACCAGAGTCCTCACTGCTCTCCTTTGTTCCACTCTTTGCATCACTTACTCGGTCAACATCACTCACCGCTTTACTTTCACTTTCCTCAACCACATCACTACTTTCTTTCTTGCCTGTTTCTTTCTCTTCCTCTCCTGACTTGCTCGCATCTTCACCACTGACTTCCTTTGATTGTCCCCTGCTCCTTGCACGAGCAGCACGCCCCTTCGGCTCTTCAACAACAGAATCAACCTCCTCCTCCTCTTCTGCAGCTTTCTTCCCCTGGCCCCTACTTCTGGATCTCGCCGTTCTACCTTTCGCTACTTCTTCAGTCACTGCATCCTCGGATTTTCGACCCACAGACCTCCGGCTCCTCGACTCAGGACGCGCTTCACTATCAGCGGAAGCTTGCTTTTTGTTTGGAGTTTTCCCTTTGTCCTGATCCTCTTCAGCACTAGCCTCTTCCTCTTTAGTAACAGTTTCTTTGACAGACGGAGATTTTCCTTTACGTGTTGCAGCACTTTGTCCCTTCTTTTCAGCAGCAGCAGCTTGGCCCCGCCCTGCTTTACCCCGTGCTGGGGTCTCTTTCACTTCAGATTGAGACTTTGACCGGCTTCGGCCTTTTGTAGCGGGAGTAGTGGTCTCTTCCTCAGATGATGACTCTTCTTCCTCTTCAGCTTCTTTACTTTGCCGACTCTTTCCTTTAGCAGCACTTTTGGCAGAGGACTGCCGTCCTATCGTCCGACCACCACTGGCTGGGGTCTTCTTGGAATCACCTAAAAATTATGAAAAAATACACATTTTATTTATATCCACACAAAATCCAAATCTGTTCACAATAAACCCTACCTATAGTGGCACCAAGACTGGGTGATGCTATTAACAGTAAAGGATCCTGGTAGGTGCAGACTCCAGTTATTAAAGCTCGAATGAAATAATTAAATGAGACTTAATAAGGCTCAACTTTCAAAGACCCTCATCAGTTTCAGCTACTCCAAAAGAGAACCATTCTTCAGATCATTAATGCCTTCCTCTTTATTGCTAATCATAGTGTACAGTTACCATTTATGGTAAATTGCCACACCAGATTATTGAACCAACTGGAATACTTTATTCACAACTGGCAAAGGGCCAGTTTCACGGTTTAGTATTCAGATTACTCTGCCAAGTGTAATGCTTATCGACTCACATTGCTTTGAATTAATCAGGCATTGTCTCATAGCTTTGACATTTTGGTGATATGATAGTTTATTTTTAGAATGACATTGTAGGGTAGGTGGGAGAGGCTGGATCTGGCTGGTTTGAACATAAAACGAGTAGAATATTTGAGCCAGACACGGCCAGTTCAAATGCTAAAAGGTTAACGTGTAAGTGAAATAGAACAGTTGAAAACTGAAACCAGGTCACGAGGATTAAATCTAAGCTCTATATCTCTTGCCCTAGCTTAAAATGCAAGATTAAAAATTAATTCACTCCAATCTACCAAGTAAGAATAGGGACCACCATTATAACCACACTTACCTGATGGCAATAACTTAAATTAGCAAATGTGAAAGTCTGCTAGAAATTACCCCCTACTGTCTTTATAAAGCAACAAATGTAGTCTTAGAAGACAATGTCAGAGGAAAAGACAGTAAGGTCTCATAGATCTGGGGATCAAAGCTAAACCTGTTGTACATATTGCTTTTTACAATATTAGAGCTACTCATTATTTTACTTACAGCACTATTACTGTATTTTCTGACCCAAATTAACAAGAAGAAAAAAGGAGATCAACTTTAGGCACCGAATTGACTTTGGAGGACCAAACATTCCATGTGAAATGCAGTGGGATTTGGAAAGACAGGAACAATATTTGAAGGATTACACTAGATACTACACTGATTTGTAATGCTGGAAAATTATGGTCAGTCAATTCTAAATGTCCACTGACATAAATATAGTCTGCTGAGAAGTTAGTGACAACACAGTAACCAATAGTAGAACACAATACCTGATTGTTTACTGGCAGGAGTCCGAGGTGAACGCTGACTTGCTTTGGGAGTTTCTTCTTTCACCTTACTTTTTGCTCCTTTTGCTGCTGCCCTACAAATGAGAACCATAAAGTTTTCAACATAGTTTAGCAATTAAATAGCAAGAAAGCAAAACCTATTGTTTTTATATATATATATATATATATATATATATATGTGCGTGTGTAAATGGAAAGAAAACAGAACTTCAATATTCAAGTTTTGTATAAAACAATGAACAATCCTTTTGTATGGTAAATTAGATTCTAAAATAACTAAAGTAATAATAAAACAAGTGAATAGTTTACCAAAGTTAAACTCTTTTGATGCCAATCTGTCTAAGACTACTTTTAGTTCTAATATGAACTTAAAATGTTCGTATTTAAATTAAAGCTTCTATCATAAACTTCATGTGAAAAATATTTTGCAGTTTTAAACACTTGCTCAATAACAAGAAACTTATTTTACTAAATCTTTACAAAAATGTATCTTAACAGAAATATAGTCACCAGAAGGTGAAAGATATCAACACACTATTCCAAAATTTGGTATAGAGTAACAAAGCTTTTGTCCACCTATCTGATTATTTGCTAATTATACCAATTATATTTGTTGAAAGAGTTCCGAGCCATAAACTAACTTGGTCAAACCATAGAAATATGTAGAAAAAATGCTGAAATAATTACAGCCACATAATTATTACTTAGTACCATTAAGTAGCCAAGACAAACTGAACTCTCTATTTACACAAGATACGCAAAGATTACTTCTATAACTCTGTAGATAAGAGAAAATGGAGGTATACAACAATAAAATCAACTTACTTTCCTTTAGGCGAAGGGCTGGCAGCACGTGTCTTGGGAGTGGGCTGCTTAGCTGTAGTGGAGGAACTTTGACTGCGAGACACTCGAATAATGGGACTTGGAGAAGCAGAAGCTTTTACAGCCGCCCGAGGGCTACGCCGTGGGGCTGGACTAGATTCTTCACCTCTGCGTGGCATATTGCAATTCTAATATCATAAACCTGGAAAAAAATTTTTATATAAGTTTTTGGGAGGGGTTTTTTTTTTTCAGTTTAACAAAATTGAATCTATATTTATGAGCTACATTAAAATTAGATAACTTAGAATAAAAACAGAAAATTCATGAGACTTTAATCCAAAAAGATAGTAGCTTCTATCTCCAAGAATGAATTCAGGAAAACAGTGCATACTATTTTGCCATGCATGTAGGAGGTGAAAGTACCCTGCATAATAGACAGGTACCTGCCAAAAACATTTAAGTTTTCTTTCTGACAGTTTTCAGTGTACTTATAAACAAGTATTACATACAACACGATCATTATGAATACTAACTAGGTTTTGGGTTTTTTCTTTATCGTGAACAGTTAAACGAGAAAGCAGTAAGCATGCAGCAAGAAAATAAAGATCATAAACAGAGAATTTGTGTATTACAAGTCCAACCCTATGCACAGCCTTTTATGCTAATTCAAATGAATGATTTTCTGAAAAATACAACAAATCTTCCAAAGACAGAATGCAAAATTCACATAAGATAATCACAACAAACAACATTATTAGCACATCTTTCAACTTGATTCCATTTAATAACCATACAGCCATCCAAATGCTTCCTCTATGACAATTAAATACCCATCCAAACTTCATTAACAAAATATTACCACTGAGCACTCCACTGCAAACTTATCTCCTTCTCAACTAGTCCTACACACACCAACACACTGTGAGGTAGCCATGCATCTCTTCTACAGCAAGACACTATATATATATGTATGTGTGTGTGTGTATATATGCATATATATATATATACACACACACACATACAATAACTTCATATTTTCCCCCCCTCTTCTCACTCCGTTTCATCATTTCTCTCACATCCTTCATCCTTTCCTGTCCCTCTTCTCTTCCCATCCTCTCCTCCCTCTCTCTCTCCCCCTCCTCTCCTTCACTATCTTTTTCTACCCCCTCCTCTCCCCCACTGTCTCTCTTTCTCTCTCTCCGTCTCTGTAACACCCAAGGGAGAGGAAAGTCCTCATGAGATGATGGACAAAGGTTGCAAATCGACTCAACCAACATCCCAAAAGTAGCAAAAGGTCCCGCCTAAAACCAACACTGATGGAGATTGAAAGAAGGCTGCAACAATCCTATGTGAGGGAGAGAGCAGACAAAGGAGCCAGGTTTATAAAAAACATTAAGTCAAACCCAAAGGCATTCTTTCATTACGCCAGAGAAACAGCCTCAGTACGCTGCAAGACAGGACCCTTCCAACTAGGATCAGTGAGGTACTGAATGACCAGTTCAAAAGTGTCTTTACCACCCAGTTGGAACACAGAGAAGCGAACGAACCAGTGGACTTCTTTGCCGCCTCACCTATAACCAGTGAGGCAGTTACAATGGAATACATTGACATTAGCGAAGAAAATATACTACTAGCTGTAGATGAAGTGGACACAAACTCAACTGCTGGTCCTGATGGTTTCCCAGCAATCCTCCTAAAATTGTGTAAGCATGCCCAGGCAAAACCCCTCCAGATTCTCTTCCAGAGCTTTCTTGCAAATGGCAGACTGCCAAGCAAGCTGAAGGGGGGAATAATATGCCCAATCCATAAAGGGGGAAGCAGAGCAGATGCCAAAAACTATAGGACTATCTCTCTGACTTCACACATCAGCAAAGTCATGGAACGGATAGTCAGAGGGAAACTAATCGCATTCCTTGAAGAAAATAACTTGCTGAGTGATACCCAACATGGCTTTCGACCAGGTAGGAGCTGCCTGGCCCAGCTCTTACAACATTATGACTGGGTGTTGAGGCAGTTACTCAACAACTCAAATGTGGACGTAATATACCTTGATTTTGCAAAAGCTTTTTTATTGGGTTTTTATTTTTGCTGAACCGCTAAGTTACAGAGATGCAGACACACCAGCATCTGTTGTCAAGTGATGGTGGGGGATCAAACAGACACACAAATATATACACACACAGACACACATACATACAACAAACTTCTCTCTTTTTCCATCTACCAAATCCACTCACAAGGCTTTGGTCGGCCTGAGGCTATAGAAAAAGACTCTTGCCCAAGTATATATATATATATATGCATGCGCACGCGTACCTATACATATGCACATGTGCCTATTTGTATGCACGCGCATACCTGTCTATACGTATAAGTAACACTAATAATAAATCAAGGCATAAAAGTAAACAAGCTTTTGACGGCTTTACAGATATTTCAAAATTATGATACTTTTATGCTAGGTGGTTCAATTAGTTTGTCCAACCCTTGTATATACATACATATACATGTGCATATATACATACATACATACATATATATATATATATATACATATATATATATATATATACATATATATATATATATATACATATATATATACATATATATATATATATATATATATATATATATATATGCATATGATTCACCACTAGACACTGAACCTTTTTTTATTGTGCTTATTTCCTTGTGTTCCTTTCTGTTGAAGAGCGTAGGCACAAAATGTAAAAGACTTTCTCACCTTCCCAAGCGTTACACTAATACCCATGTTTCTTGTTTACACACACACATATACACATATACATGCATATACATATACACATATATATGCACACACATATATACACATATGTATATATATATAAATACACATACACATATATATATATATACTCATACATATATACATAAATGCATATAGACATACATATAAGTGGCCCCCATTATATTGTACCAAACGTACCATCCACTCCATGTAAATCCAGGACCATGTACTACAATATTCCAGGGCTCAAAGTCCCAGAGCTCATCAATGCCCTCCTACAAAATTGAATAAATCAGCATAAGGTGGAAGCAGACGCCTTCAAAAAAGAAACAAGACATCCTCCTCTCCACAATACAAGATGAACCAACAGCATACCAAATGGGTCAACGTGTGTGTGTGTATATATATATATATATATATATATATATGAAAAAGTTATATATATATATCTATACACATGTGCATATATATATAAGTTGGTTCATCTGGGACACCTGACAGGAAGAGGTCCAGCCTCGTCTTGAAGACACCTATATCCACCGCATGCAGGTCTCTCAGATCCTTCGGGAGGATATTGAAGAGCTGTGGGCCTTTGAAGCCCAGGCTATTGCAGTATCTTGTCCTACATCTTGATGGCAAATTTGGAGTCCTTGGCACTATGCAATGGCGTCCAGTTCTTTTACTTGTGTAACTTTCGATGCCAAAGTTTGGGACAATTCCTTCGAGGATCTTCCAGATGTATATTATGGCCTATCTTTCTCGTCTACACTCTAAGGAATAGAGTCTTAATCTCTTGAGTCTTCCCCAGTAGCTTATATGCTGCTTAGAGGCTGTCTTTTTCGTGTAGTTTCGTTGGATTGACTGAAGTTCTGAGATTAATTTGACACTGGTTGGTGACCATAACTGAGAGAA
>NC_142949.1:729951-748269 GCF_046866305.1 Octopus bimaculoides | reverse complement strand
ATATATATGACAGAAAAAGGATTAGTATCGAAAGATCACCATATATATATGTATGTAATTTTTCGTCAGTGCTATAGTGCCTTTAGCATTTCAAATGCCTTGGAAACTTTCGAAAGTACACGAAATTGAATGAGTAAACAGAATATCCTGCGCTGTTGTGAAATGAAAGTGGGAAGTTGGCCAAGCCATTGTATTCTTAATGCCAGGATATTTGTTATAAAGATTGTGATTTTATCTGCATGTTCGTTCGTGTTCACTACATTTGCCTCTCTAGTGTTATGGAAAAATTGGAAGCAACAATCGTAGCTGTAGTCGCAGTTATGAAAGCACGAGCGCAGACGGCGCCAAAAAAGCGTCACTTCAAAATTGAGAATTTACCCTCCACTCGAAATGCGAGCGAAAATCTAATGAAATGACTTCAATGGGAAAATAATACGAATCTAATAAAAACTTCCTACCTGCCACTGTTAACCAATATAAAAATTGAAAATTAAACAGTTGACATTAAAAAAAAAAACTGTCTACGTAAGGGAAAGTCGAAGCTAGGGCAATCATTAATTGAAAAAGAGAAAAACATTTCCATAATCACATTTTGAAAGGTTCACTCTCACTTCAAATTATACATTCACATTCCAGAAAATGGCATTTGACAAGGCAGAAAACGGTTTTAAAGATTATATTTTCGCAATCCTTTAGTTGTTAGATGTTACACAACTACAACAGGTGAGTGTGCTGGCAGTCGTACGTTTGAAAGATATATACGTGGATGTAGTATGGAGATAGATAACATCAGTTTTTATAAATATAACGCTTCACCGAGTCCTGCAAAACCTTTTGATGAAGGCATGAACATCACTAATTCCTATAGATTTTCTCTCGTTAAGCCCACGCTACTATCACCCGTTCAAACAACACATTCCTAAATGCTCTTCGGATGCCATTTCAGCCTTTAAAAGCGGAAGAAAAAGCAACGTTGCACGTTGAAAAATGTACCCTTGTATCTGTCAGGCGCACACGTATGTGGAGAATGTCGTATTGGTTGGCCAATCTGTTCCTCTCAGTAAATAGTGCCAGAGACGACTGTAGCAGTGGTGGCGCTCACACATACATAACCATCTCTTCCCCCCAAATCAGGTAGTAGTCGTAAGATTGGTTTGTTGTGTTTCGGCCGAGCTGCTGCTACTACTACTACTTCGAGCTGGCAAGAATAATAAACAGCAAACGAGCACCAGTGAGGCCGTTTATGTATGTGTGGAGAGAGAGGGCTTTTCTCTACCATTGCACACACTGGTGGATGATGGATGCTCGCCCGAAGCGGTTGACCAGTCTCATCCGACACAAGCACACGACTTGTATTTACGAAAAGGAAACATACAGACTGTTTGTGCTTTTATTTTGAACAGAAATAAGGGGCAAAGAGTCACAGACTAACTTCGATCGATCACAACAGTTTGGTAAAAGTTATTTTTCATAGAAGAAAAAGCTAACACAACAAGAAACCTTTAAAATTAAAAACAGATTTAGAATTGTAGTAAAAATTTGACTTTCGCAGAAATATTAGCATTTTAAAAAATCAACGTAAATAAGTAAAAAGTTTATAATCATGAAATCAGTTGATAATTGCCAGAAAATGCTCTTTGCGAAAGCATGAAGCTTACAGAAATTGTTTTTATCATTTCAAAACAATTCATCTAAAATCGATATACTTTGTATACAACATGCAGATTTAACTGACTGATGTCTTTCTATATATATATATATATATATATAAACTATATTTATGCAATCTATATATAAACAATATTTGTGTAATCTATATATAAACAATATTTATGTAATCTATATATAAACAATATTTATGTAATCTATATATATATATATAAACTATATTTATGCGAACTATATATATGTAATCTATATATATAAACTATAATCTATATAAACTATATACATTATATATATAATCCTGACCAGTAAATATTGGATTCAAATTTATAAATAAAGTGAAAGACGTAAGTAAAACGCAAAAAAAAAACAGAAAAACAAATGTGTTGTTGGGTAAAAATAAGAGAGCATGAGGTTGATTGGAAGATTTCAAAGGTAAATAAATATAGAAAAAAAAAACAAAACGAAAGCTAAATGGTCTGAAAATGATATTTAGAGAGAAATACATTAATGGAAGATGGCCCAGATCATGGAGATTTTAAGATGTGAAATCATCCAGAAATCTAACGGAAACACTGGTGGTTGGAATGGCAGGTAATTTGAAAAAGAAACGAGGTAAAACAGAAACCCTGTTGTCCTTGCGTTTAGTGCCACAATCACCATCTCTTTCTCTCTCGTTCTACTTGCAAAGCTTTCTCTATCCATAAGACTTCATTTGATTCTCTTATTCAGTGTGTGTGTGTGTGTGGCTGTATGTGTGCGTGCGTGTGTGTGATGCTACGAAGACATTGGCGAGAGGAAAAATAAGAGAGAAACCACAACAATTAAAACAAATAAGCACAGTTGAGAAGTCACTGTCACAGACATATTGCAACTCCTTGCAAACAGGGCGACATAAACATTGAATATTGACGATTCCAACAACAAGGTGGTTCAAACTGACCTGAATTTATGTGACAATTGTAACAGCTTAACCTCAAACAAACGAGCTCGCCGCCATCATATATTGCTTCTACGAAATTTTCCTCTCATGCTTCATTGGTTGATATTTATGGAAAATAAAGTCAGCGTTCTCAAAAATTGACCTTTTCAATTTTCTTTATCGAAAGCATGTTTAAGATATTCAAAAATATTTTTTGCGATAAATTTTGTAACTATATCCGTTAAACATAAATATTATAGAATTTGTATTTTAATCTTTCAGAGATGTTGCTTTCATTCACTGCAGTCCGCTGCTTTTAAATCGGCGGGAAACTTGGGGGTTGAAACCAAACAAAGAAATCTCATGTGGCTCAACTAAAACAAACAACACAACAGATTCCTTGATAATAAAATAACGCGTCAGAATTTTCTTCTCTCAAGTTTAGTCTATTGTAAGATAGCAGTGAACCCGTTGTAAATATGTGGTGAAAGACGGATATTATTACCTGTGAATTGCAATGCTTTAATATTTAAATAAATGTAACAAACGGAAAAAAATCAGTATATTAGTCTACTCATGACTAACTAACTTTATTTACAAACTAACTTATTGACACATTCTACCACTTAGCTTTCAGTTCTAGTGATTGTAATTACCTGTTCATAATTAGCCAGCATGGTGCTGTTAAAATGCAACAATATAATTTCACTACAAATTGATTTTTAATTCCTTGTCAAACAAAAGAAAATATCGAAACTCTTATTAACCACACACGCATAAACATTTATATATATATATATATATATATACCCGTGTGCAGTAAAGGTGACGGCGTCCGCCAAATTTATTGCAGTCCAGCGTTTCACAGGGAAGTTTGCAAAATAAAAATGAAATTCAAACGGGGACACGTCGGCTGTCGGTCGTCCGTTATTTTTGTTGGTCAAAAAAAATGACGTTTAATTAAGCGTTACATGGCGGGGTTTTCAACGCAGTAAACAGATTTTCTTCTCGGTGAAACTATTTTCTCTCGTTAGACCGTGGATAATTACTGTATTAAATATATGTAAAGAAAACAGAATCGTAAATTATTAATTAAAAACATTCTAGTTTCATTGAACTTATAATGTTTATTCGTAACAGAGGTTTCTCTTAATTTTCTAAATTTCATATTAAGAAAAGTGAAATATAGTCTTCGGTTGGCTTATAACATCGACAATAAATTTCAGAAAAATAAATGATGAATTTGAGAAAAAAAGGAAAATAATGTCAAAACCGCAATGAACGCTGGACGAAATGCTTCTGAGTTCAAATTCTGTCAGAAGCACTTTGGGTTGTTTTTTTTTTAATCGTTCGCCCGTTTACTGTCGAAACAGGTTCTAATAGAACATTAATATTGAATTACTCGATTTAAGTGCGTTATCTTCTTTCATCACAGAAACAAGAGGGAAGAGAGAGATGGAGGGTGAGAGACGGAACAAAAGATGTTCATTTGCCAAGTTAAAATAAAATTCATAAATTCTCTTTAGCAAAATGACTGATTTAAGGCGCCTTTCATCAGAATCGTTATTAATATACCAGTGGCATATCACGGATCAGTTAATTCACCTTTGTATATATTACAAAAACTGCAAAAATTGGTCTCGTGCTGCGTCAACGAAATTCAATATTTTGAAACCATGGTATAATTTAAGGTAAGTCACAGGTAGCCATTGGATTGCGGTACGTAGAGAAATAGAGACTAATTTTATTTTGCTAAAGACTTACCTGAAATACTGCCCTGAGTTCAAATTCCACCAATGTCAACTTTACCTTTCATCCCTTTGGGGTTGATTAAATAAATAGCAGTTGAACACTGGGGTTAATTTCCCTACTCCTAGAATTGTTGGCCTTGTGCCAAAATTCGAATTCAGTATCTATATTACTTATTAGATGGCAAGCTGGCGGAGTCGTTAGCACATCAAACTAAATGGAATCATCATCATCTGGGATTAACTAATGCAGCATTGAAGAGGCATTCTGTCATGTTGCATACTTGTCTGATGTGGACATTAAAACCATGCTGATGGTGGTGATGATAATGATGATGATGATGATGAGGGTGATGGTGATGATGAATTAGAAATATTTCCACTGAGATAAACTTGGGAGATGCTGAAACTAAAGAATAAAAGAGATTTTTTGACTTGAAACTTCTTTTGCTGTCTACTTAAGAGATATTGATTTTTTTTAAAGAATTTTGTAATGATATTTTAATTTAAAGGTCAGTCTTTTGAAAATGTCATTTAACTAATTATAAACTATGATTGTTATGCAATGATGGTGCCGTATAAAAAGCACCTGTGCTGGTGCCATGTAAAATGAACCCATGCTGGTGCCACTTATAAAATACCCATGATGGTGCCACATAGAAAGCACCCTTACTGATTTCACATATAAAGCACCTATGCTGGTTCCGGGTAGAAAGTACCCACAATGGTACCACATATAAAGTACCTGTGCTGGTGTCACATAAAAAGCACCCATGGTGACACCATGTAAAAAGCTCCCATGCCGGTGTCACATAAAGAGCACCCAGTACACTCTGTAAAGTGGTTGGTGTTAGGGAAGGGCATCCAGCCATAGAAACCAACCCAAAGCAGACAACTGGAGTCTGGTGCTGCTCTCCGGCTTGCCAGCTCCTGTCAAACCATCCAACCCATGCCAGCATGGAAAACAGCTGTCAAATGATGATGGTGATGATGATGATGAGGATCCCACCCCCTCTACCATTTCACTAACCTTCATTGTTTACTAAACCTGTGCTTATCTCCAGTTTCTGAGGCACTAAACTGGTTAGAGACGCCAACCACCACCACCACCTCCACAACAGAACATCTGCATGTTGAATCACAGTTGTTAAGAGTATTATTACTCTCAGTTTAAAAATAAAAGAGCTTCTTGGTCTGAATTCAGTCTGATTCTTCGTGCCCATCCAAGAATAAAATACCTGTTAACGATCTGAGATGAAACTGACCAAAATATAGTTAAAATCTTAATTGTTTCAGCCATTATGCTACTATGCTGGAGGACTGCCTTGAAGAGTTTTTACTTGACTGAATCGACCCCCCCCCTCCCCAGTACTTTCAGTTTCTGTCTACCACATCCACTCACAAAGCTTTGGACAGCCTGAGGAGACACTTGCTCAAGGTGCCATGTGATGGGACTAAACCTGGAGCCAGGTTACTTGAAAGCAAACTTCTTATCACATCACCATACCTGTTGGCTTAATGGACATAGATGTCAAATATAGGTGGTGCAACAGTAGCCCTATCAGAGCCAATGGAGGAGTTCCTTCTTGGTGGCTCAGCCTGCTAGAAATAGAAACCAAGTTTTCCTCAAATCAAGCATCTTCATCTCAAACATAGAAGAACATACTGGTGAAGGTGGTACTATGTTCCCTTAAATAATGAGATGGTCATGGCTAGAATTCTTTTGATCCTAGGTCTGCACAGTTAGGGCTGACCTGGGGTCAAACAACATCATTGGATTTAGGGTACCCTGCTGCTCTTTTCCACTCGGGTTGCCACTTTAGTGACACCATACAATCACTTTCTCGGACTTGTCTGAAGATGTGTCTGATCCAGTTCCAGCATCTGCATCCTATTTTGTCAATGGTCCTGTTGATGCCCATTGTTGTTTCAAGTGTCCTTTGAGATTCTTTGCAGCCACTTGATCTTGAGTACTCTCCTTAAGCATGTGAATTGGAAGCAGTCTATTGTTTTGACTTCCATTTTTGTTGCTTTCCAGTTTTCACATCCATAGATTAATACTTATCAGACCAATATCTTGATTGACAAGAAAAGGAGATGAGAAACATGGAGAGAAGCTGGAATGAGAGACCAGAACAGTGGTAGAAAACAGAGCTGGTTGGAGAGATCGTGTTGTGACCTTATGGAGAGACCAAACTTAACAACACAATGAGCACTATAGTGTTTACCCATGCCCTGTTGTTAGGTTTCAGGGATGAACACTGGTCCTGTTATACTGGGCCTTAATAGAAATTGTCAAACCTTTGCCCCATTTTCAACCAACTCTTTTTTTACCATAACATAAAAGCATATTTGGTTTGAATGATTAAGGAATATTTCCCATGTTGTTAACAGAATAGAATTCTTGTTTGTATCAGAAACAGTGTAATGCTGTAGGAAACCAGTCTAAACTAGTCTTTATAGAAGTGTGAAGTCTCTGTGAAAAAGGATGTTTTGGTGGAGTATAATGGTAATATTGTTGTTTTTGTATAGCCCTTGGCCAATTTTGATTGAGCTGACTTATGAGCAAAGACATTCTAAATGTGACCATCCCATCTTTCTTTTTTTTTTCTTTTACATTTTTGGAAATTATTTATTTCTCAACCTACATTATCCTTTTTGAAAATGGTTGGAAATAATTTGAGGGAAATTAGGCTGGCTACTATCTTTAGCTGTCGGAAAAACCCCTGTAGAGGCTTGAGTGAAATAGTGTGTTGTGGTAGACAGTGTAGGGCAGGTGTTGTCTAGCCACAGGACAGGGAAACCATGGAAAGGAAGTGTTTGACAAGACCCTGTGATTCAGAGGTTGTCATTAAGAAACCGTTTCTATACTGCTGCTGGAATTTCTCGCCAAGTGAATTGTGATTATGGAATGAACGTATCTCAGAAGAATGTGACTTGTCATTTGAAGGAAGTTGAACTTCATGCCCATTCCCCCACTACCAAACCTCTCGCAAGTAGCTTTTGCCAATGAGTATGTACTTTGAACAACTAGTCACGTGTGTTCTTCAGTGACAAATGTAAGTTCAATTTTGTTGGCTCTGATAAGACATTATGAAGGCGAACGTTGGGAAGTAGAAATGTAAATATCTTTATTTTTGGTCTCTAATTTTGGCCACTTCTGTGTGTGTGTGTGTGTGTGTGTGCATATAGGATTGCTTGTAGAAATACATAAATCCAGAGGTGAAGCACACTCTAAGATGTAGAGCAGTTAATACCCCACTATAATATATATATATATATATATATATATATATATATATTTATATATATATATATATATATATATATATATATATATATATATATATATATGTATGTATGTATATATGTATGTATGTATATATGTATATGTATGTATGTATGTAATTATGTATGCATGCATACACACACATACATACATATATACTCGTGCAAAACATACATTTAAATATTGTCATATGCATACATACACACATACAGAGTCATTGAACTTTTTCACACACAGTTTACCTATTTATGATTTGAAAACTGCTTAACCTTGTATTGTATTTTCTTTTGGTGTGGGTTTGTGGGTAGTAGCTGTTTTCTCAAGTGTCATCCATCTCAGGAATTGTTTCATGTGATGCAATTGTCAAGATATTTGCAGTACCGGTCTTTTTATTGTACAATGAAAAAGAGTAAGTAAAACTTGCTTAGAAATTATACGTAAATACATATATGTACATCTATCTATCTATCTATCTATCTATCTATCTATCTATCTATCTATCTATATGCACACACACACACACACATACCTACCTTTATTAATATTTAGCAGAAGCAACAGAGTGATTCAAGTGCTGAGAGTTTCGTGCATTGGCACTTAACAAACTAGTTACAGGTCAAAGTGCTGTGGGTTTATATTCCTGGCTAAAAGTTGTATTTCTCTGAAATGTTCTTGAACAAATTTTAAAAACACACACATATATATTATATATGAGAGAATATATATAAATTAGAAATATAAGCATATAGATGTACATGCCTATATATGTGCATACATACATACACATGCACGCATTTATATATCATACATATATATTGTTGCGAAATGTGGCCTCCTGACACCAACACAGCTCCAACAATCAAGTCAGCAGCTGGAAACTGCAGGCCAGCCCAGCAAGCCTTCTTCCTTAGAGAGGAAGAAGTAGTTGTTCCCAGCTGGATGTCTTGCATAATGTGTTGCTTAGTTCACTTCGACTGGTCATGCGGCATCTTTTCTCCAACTGTCTCCATTGCCGACTTCACACTGTTCATATCTCCCAAAAACTCATACACAATGTGTTCATTCACTAATTTATATTATCCACCTCACAGTAAAAGCATGAAAAAAAAACAAAAAAAAACGTGCAGCATGTTTTAAATCAATCACATGATTAATGAACATTATTTCTCATTATTGGCTTTCTTTTCTAGAACTAAGAACAATATTTAATTTTCAAGGCAAGGAGCACCATTTAAAATTATATTTATCAGAATATTTCTCCTTTGTAACAATATATATATATATAGATAGATAGATAGATATAGATATATATGTATGTATATGTATGTGTATATATATATATATATATATATATATATATATATACAATTAAACCTTGGGAGAGGCATTATGCCGGTAATAAACACACGCACTGGTTCAGTCCTTTATTAATTTATATAGTTTTTTGTTAAATTATTTCATTGCACTCTTGCAATCTCTTCAGTAACTTGTCTCTCCACATTCAAAATAAATGGAAGTGGAGAGACAAGTTACTGAAGAGATTGCAAGAGTGCAATGAAATAATTTAAAAAAAAACTATATAAATTAATAAAGGACTGAACCAGTGCGTGTGTTTATTACCGGCATAATGCCTCTCCCAAGGTTTAATTGTATTTCTTTCAACACACGTATCCACATCAAGAATCTTGCACACGAAATATATATATATATATATATATATATATATATATATACACACAAACACACACACACATACCTTTCCGTGCATGTCCACTCCACACACACACGTTGGCAACATTCATTAATTTCTTGAAAATGGAGTCATAACCCCAAAATATTGAATGCAAGGTAAGTCTACATTAATTCATATATTTATTTCTTGTGATTTACTTTGCATTTATTTTGCACTGGCAGAGATACCCGGCATTGCCCGTGTTACAGGCAATTGAAGAATTAGACTTTTCTGTTATATTTTCTCTAATGAACTGGAATACCTATGATTTGAATGTCATCAAACTTGCAAATGAGGGTTCTTTCCCTCTTTACACACCCTAAAAAATTCTAATCATGACACATGTATCCCATACTACTGATCTTTATGTGCAGATTCCAAAATTCCAGTCTTATGGAACCTGATAAAAGGATTTTGCTCATGAAAAATGGAGGTCATGGAGGTCTAAAATGTGGGAGTTAAGGCCCCTATTGGGGGTGGATGCCTTAATGTCAACCAGAGAAGTTGAATTGTTGAGGATCTTTTTAAGTTGGGTCTTGTTCGAATTTGTTTGAAATAGGAAATATATGTAAAAGAAAGCAAATATTTGTAAAGACAGCAAATCACTGTGCTGAGGTCTTGTGATTTGGTGGTAATTACATCACACAGTCCCTTCATGAACTTATTAGTGCAGTCTGGAGGGATGGTGCAATCCCTAAGGACTGGAAGGATGCAATTATTCTTCCTCTATATAAAGGAAAAGAGCCAGAACAATGTGCGGTAACTACAGAGGCATTGCTCTACTATCAGCTGCTGGCAGGGTTCTGGCAAATATTCTTCTTACCCGCCTGAATGGGTGTCTCGTAAATGATGTCCTATCTGAATATCAATGTGGCTTCCGATCTGGTAGAGGGACAATGGATATGATTTTCACAGCAAGACAGATGCAGAAGTGCTATGAGCAGAATATGGATCTTGTCCAGGTATTCATTGATTTAACAAAGGCTTTTGATACTGTAAATAGGGCCTCCCTATGGAAAATACTTGGCAAACTTGGATGTCCAGATCACTTTGTATCTATAATTAAATCATTCCATGATGGGATGGAGGCTTGGGTCAATGTTGGTGGTGGCATGGCGGGACTTTCCTGTAGAGAATGGTGTCAAGCAGGGTGACATCCTTGCCCCAACTCTCTTTTCTTTGTACTTTGCTGCTGCTTTTACTCATGCTTTTGCTAAGGTTAGCTTTCTTGGAATATATGTCAGAAAAAGTCCTAGGATCAATTCATTTGACTAAAAATTCTGCAAGGTGGTGCCCCAGCATGGCCACAATCTAATAACCGAAACAAGTAAAAGATTCAAAAGAGAAACTGTAATAAACAACATTTATTATTATATAATAGTTTAATGTCATTTTGATTTTTTTCTCATGGATTTTCATACATATTACTTAAATGCCATAGAAATTAAGGGAGGTAAAACGTAATGAACAGAAAGTTGTTGGTTGTTCATAATATTTATAAAATGGATTGTTGTTTTTCTTCTTCTTTCCAGGCACCAACAAACCAAAAGGCTGGTGTGAGAGAAAACATGTTTAAATAAAATTACACAGAAAAAAAACCAAACAAAACAAAAAATTATCAGACCATATTTTTACCTTGTGACAATAGTTTATACATCAGAAAGTCTACCTGCAGGAACAGATGTGGTTAGGTCCTTCTTATAGACATAGGAGAGGATCTGGCTTCAGTTGCTTGTTTGAGGTCCTTAAAAATAACTGGTTTAAATAAGGACAAAACCCTTTCTTGTTTAGATAATTACAAAAGCCGTCATTACTGCATTTATCCACACACTGGCTGAAGACAACACTTTATTGAGAATTATATCAAGAAGAGAACCAGATAATTTCTTCTGTATAAATGCTGGTAACAAATCCATACTCAAAAGCGACCCTGAACTCAGTCAAGTGCACACACACACACACACCTTGTATAAGCAACTTATTCTTTAGTCATAATTCCATCCACATCAAGGATGCCTTACAGGAAAATTGAGTCAAACCAGTATTTAACTAGTACTTGATTTTTATTGACCTTGGAAGGGAATGCAAAGTTGACATAACCAAGAATTGAAATAAGAATGTAGAAGACCATAACAAAATACTGCAGGCATTTTCTCCAACACTGTCAAATATTCTGTTAACCAATGCCAACTAGCTCAGACCACCTATATCACTCACCAAGGTCAAATGGGTCAGACCACTTATACCACCCACCAAGGTCAAATGGTTTACTACACACCAAGGTTAAATGGTTGAGACCACCTCTACCATTCAACAAGGGGAAATGGTTTAGTCCACTTCTACAACTGACCAAGGACAAATGCTTCAGACCACCTCTACCACCCACCAAGGTCAAATGGTTTAGTCCCCATCTACCACCAACTAAAATCAAATGGTTCAGACAACTTCTACGACCCACAAAGGTCAAATGGCTCAGAGTGCCTCTACTACTCACCAAGGTCAAATTGTTTAGCCCACCTCTACAACCCACAAAGGTCAAATGGTTCAGACCACCCCTACTACTAACCAAAGTCAAAATGTTTAGCCCTCCACTATGACACACCAAAGTCAAATGGTTTCATCCATTTCTACCACTGACCAAGGTCAAATCATTTAGCCCTCCTCTACCATCAACCAAGGCCAAAAGAGTTATACCCGCTCCACATTCTGAAGTGTATATGTTCACTCTGTATGTGTTGGAGGTGTATATTAGAAGTGTATAAGTTGGAGGCAACACCTGAAGTATAGTCAATTGGTCACTGTTGTGCCACAAGTTTTGGAAAGCGGGGTTAAATTTGTAAGATTGTGGTTGAAAAACTTAAACCTTGGTAGACAAGGAAAACCAAAGTTTTTATTGCAGTTTTAACCTAGGTATGCCCTCATCAAGCAAATTGGTGATAAAATGTTTTTAAGTTTTCACCCAGCCCCTTGGGCATCTTCTACTATAGTCCCAAGCCAATAAAAGCCTTGTGAACAGATTTAGTAAACAAAAAACGAAAAACCCATTCTACATAATGTATGTACGCACTCATTTATATATCACAACATTCGAGCAGGGTTGTTGGTACTTTTGCCATCAATAATTTGTCTCCTCACTTCACGTCTATGAAGCCATGCAATATAAGAAATCCCTTACTTGAGAAACAGGTAAGGTTTACCATCAAGAAGGATACCCTACTGTAAAACAATGCTTCAATAACACATTCACCTCACCCATATTAGCATGAAAAAGCAGATGTAAAACGAATAGATGTTTGACAAATTTTGTCATCCTCTGCCCTAGTGACACTTTTACATAGACATAAAACTTCGGGTTTTACACATAGAAGGAAGTGGCAACCTTCATGCCGATTCCATGGGATTTTAGGAAGACAAGCAATGCATTTTGAAGCAAGAATGAAAACCGGATCAAAGAATGTTTGCCAAGAACTTTTCTCTCCTTATTGATAATGATTTCAAATGTTGATACAAGGCCAGCACTTTCGGGGAGGGGTTAAGTCAATCCCCTCAACTCCAGTGTTCAGTTGGTCCTTGTTTTATCAAAAGAATGAGCGGATAAGCCAACCTTGGTGAAATTTGAACTCAGAATGTGAAGAGATAAAATGCCACTGAGCATTTCGTGCCTGGCGTGCTGATGGTTCTGTCAGCTCACCACTTTTCTCCTCATTTGTTAATACTTGCATGTTTCTATTCTTTTCACAGATCTCCAGAGTTCATTAGCTTGGTGCAGTGGTACTAAAACATTAAGTAGATGACAAATTTCAAACCAGACAGGATACCTGTTTATTGCAGATTCATTTCCTGGAGTGATATTGAACATGGTATTACTAATCAATAATCAATAAATAGGCACAGGTGTGGCATCTTGGGCAAGTGTCTTCTACTATAGCCTTAGGCCAACTAAAGTCATTGATAGACAAAAACTGAAACCATCAGATATATATGTTTATGTGTGTGTCTTTGTGTCTGCCCTCACCACCACTTGGCAACTGGTGTTAGTGTCTTTACATCCCCATGAATTAGCAAAAAAGACCAATATAATGAGTACTAGGCTTAAAAAATAAGTCTTGGGGTCGATTTGTTCAATTAGAACCCTTCAAAGCAGTGATTCAGCATGGTCGCAGTCAAATGATTGAAACAAGTAAAAGATAAATCATTGCACTTCCCAACCACATGGTTCCGGCCTCAGTCTCACGTCTCCTACTATAGCCACGCCTTGTAAGTGGATTCAGGAGACAGAAACTTCAAAGAAACTCATTGTATACATGTGTGTGTCCGTGTGTCCCACCTTGTTTTGACATTGCATGACAGTGGTAAATGATTGTCATTCATTTCTAATATTCTGCAAGAACATGCCTGGCCATGGGCAAACGTTGTTTGAAAATAGGTGAGAGTTGGCGACAGGAAAGACATCCAGCCATAGAAAATCTACCTTGATAAACTCCATCCAATCTTGGAAAAGTTAAATAATGTTGATGTTAATAATGATGATGATGATGGATTGTCAAGCCTTTTGGCCAAGGATGTATTCCGTTGCTGGTGATGGGCTGCTAATCACCAGGCAGTACACCTAATTGTCAACTTAGTGAGGATTCCTTTTAGTGGGTAAAATTTAACCTGTTAAGCTGTCTGAGACTGCCTGTCATTCTATGATGCAAAATTATCCATTTCACACTAGCATTTATGTTCAAACTGGCCAGGTCTGGTCTCTCACACCTACCTTACAATGTCATTCTAAAAGTAAACTGGGAAGATGACAGACCAAGATGACTTCAGCTCAGAACATAAAGAGCAGGAACTAATACATCACAGCATTTTGTCCAGTACTCTAATGCCAAGAGTAAACAGAGAGTATGTAACAGCTATTGTAAATAAAGGGTCTTTGTGTAAATATTTAAGATTTTAATCCATTAAAACCACTTTGCCTGGCCTAAATGTTGTTTTATGTTTAGATTCAATAGATCTGGCCTCACACCTATTCTACAATGTCATTCTAAAAGTAAACAATCACATCATTGAAATCTCAAAGCTACAACAAAATTCATGATTGATTTGATTAATTCAAAACAACAATGTGAATAAATAGGCATTACATTCAATAGTGTAACTTAAATGTTAAAGACAAAGTAAACAACTGCAAGAAAAGTTAGCTACCAACAAAAACGATACTGGCTAAATGACCAACCAATCACTTATTTGCAGTTTTCATTCCTCAACTGCCATCTCACCTTCTGTCAAATGAGTCGTTGGTTTACATCCAGTCACCTGTAATGCACTGCATTATAATCCAGGTAAACACATTAAAAACTTACAACACTTCATCTATACCTAGCTGCAAACAAGTAACTATGAGGTACACTCCATTATTGACCCTAGGTCAATCCAGACTCAGGAGACCTGTAGCTAAAGGAATTCAAACCATGACCATTTCATCTATTTTTGATACTCTGCCCCAGTCAAGATGTTTGCAATATCACTTTTGGTCCTAGGATACAAAACTCCTGTTTTACAGTAATCTAAATTAAAACATTCCATCAGAATTTCCTGTTATGTTTCAAACACCAGATTAATAATGACAAAAGTTATTTTAATAAACTCTTCATTATTTCAAAATCTAATTCAGAGGCTGCATGGTTCAACAGAAAGATGGTACTAAAGGGGTTCAGGTAAGTCCTTGTAGGTAGGTCTGCAGAATCTAATATGTTCTTTTATTGTTCAAGATGGTGTGATTTAATGGAGATTTGGCTGCTATTTAGAGTAAATTGAGCAATTAATACAGAGGCTCCCCATTGACTTGTGTTGTAAGCAGTTCAAGAAGGGGATTTTGATGTTTCATTAACTTGCTGTGAATAGTGCAAATCCTCCAAAAGGGGTTTTGCCTGTAACAGAATAGCCCTGATTGTACCCTAACCCCTAATTCAATCACTCTTCCCACCACCACAACAGGTTAGACTCAGTATGAATGACCCCATACCTTCAATCCAATATACCATTTTGTAACTATGTTGCATTTGTTTATTGGTGTATTTAGTAAACAAGTTGCAACAGATATGACACCAATTGCAATATAGATTAACAGAATGAGATAACTGTAAAGAGACTAGATTAAAAATTGGAAGAGAGATTAAGAATGAAATGTACTAATATGGCATCATAAAGTCTGCCCCTCTTTTAGGAAAACTGTCAGTCGCTACCTTGTGTCACAAATAAGAATTACCATCATCAAAGGCTTTACTGAAAGAGATAGATACTTTCTACAAGAACATTTAGCAAGTAATGCTTTTATATATATATATATATATATATACATATACACATGGTGAAGTGGTTAGGGTATTCACCTCACAATCATAAATTCGGGAGTTCAATATCTGGTGGCACATTGAGCAAGACACTTTATTTCAAGTTGCCCCAGTCCACTCAGCTGGCAAAAACGAGTAGTTCCTGTATTTGAAAAAACCAGATTTGCCACATTCTGTGTCATGCTAAATATCTTTGAGAACTATGTTAAGGATGGAGTGCTCAGCCTCTTGCACGTTAACTTCATAAGCAGGCTGTTCCATCAATCCAATCAACTGGAACCTTCATTGTCGTACTGATGGCGTGCCAGTTATATATACATATATATTATTGTAATGACCAGACTACTGGATGTTGTTACATACACCACTAGTCACAATGCATTTCCTCTCATTGTTGTAACTTTCAAATACTGTTACATCGTTGGCTAGGCATGCAAACCAACATTCCTCCTAAACTGACCACCATTCTGTTGTAGAGTTATTCATTACAAGTGAGTGGATTGGAACAATATGAAGTGAAGTATTCTGCTCAAGAGCACAATGTACTGCTGGTCTGAAAAAAAAAACAATCTTGCAATCATAAGTACAACGCCCTAACTGCTAGGCTGTGTGCTGACGCATGTATATAAGCGATAGCGGCAGTATTAATTAAATAAATATACATTGGCAACAAGTTCACTGGCTAATTGTGACCCCAGTGCCTGCTCTGGCACTATTTTTCTTATATATCACTGGAAGGGAGATAAGTTGTTGCTATCTCTAGTGGCCGAGCGTCCATCACTGACAAGACCAAGGAAGGTTGAAATCACGTGATCTGGAGGTGACAAGGACTTATCTTTCCACTAGCAATATAAGCAAGAGTACACTTTGCACCAAATGCCAATATGTGAATTTCCCTCATGGTATCTACTGCAGTATAGTCTGTCCTAACATAACATCCACATTTAAGTGGGGATAAATATATATTCATATGCATACACAATACAATAGACTTCTTTCAGTTACTGATTACCAAATCCATTCACAAGGTTTTCGTTGGCTCAGGGCTATATTAGAAGACACTTGTCCAAGTTGCCATGAAGGGGAACAAACCTGAAACCATGTGATTTGGAAACCTACTTCTCAATCACACCCATAACAATTACAACCCATGTTAACCAATTCCACATTCAGTTCGCTTCTACTTTCTTGTGATTCATTAGGTTTATTCAGGTTAAGTGTAAGCAGAGGTACTTGCAACAGAGGTACTCTGCACCTGTCCAGATGCTTGCAATACAGGTACCCTCTACCTTTCAAGGTGCTTGCCACTACATCACCAAAATCTTTTGACAGTTAGTCAATTTGAAGAGATAATATGTGGTAACTAATAACTGCTAATACAAATATTGCTTTCTACAACTATGAATAAAAAGAAAACAAACAACAAAAAAAGAAAGCAACAAACAAACAGAACAGCTAATTTCAATGTTTAAACTGTTGTTAATTAATAGTAATCATACATGGATTTTTTTTTTTCTCGGGGGGAAAAACTCAACATATTTATTCAAGGGAAACTACGGATTTAAATAAACATTACAAGACTTTTTTGCATTGTTTATATATACATAATATAAACTGGTTTCCATATGAATAGTGTGTGTACATACTTTAATATCTATATACTCTATACACACACACACTCGCTCATGAGTGTGTGTGTATAAACATATTTTTTTAAGATTGGAGACAAATCATAAACACACATATATACATACTTAAAAAAAAAAGTTATACACCCACAGGGAATCATGCAACATACATTTTCATACAAATATGAGAGGGATAGAAAACAGCCAACACGCACACACATGCACGCGTCAACACACAATCTGAAGACTGAAGTCAATATGTGTTTCAGTCACAGATATACTATATAAACATCACAGATATCATGTTTGGTGACATGATGGGTAAAATTCAGCTTTGGGTAATGTCTTCTTCCCTTGTGACTAACTTGAAACAAAGAAGAGAGATAACCAAAGTTTTCTTTACCTCGATAGAATCACACACATGTACATATACATATGCATGTGTGAGATTCACATACAAATATGCATGAGTATTTGAAGGGCTAGCTAGTCGGATAACTAGCTAGCTAGTCACTCTCTAAGGAAACGACTCAAGACATTAAAAATGCGGAGAATTAATATATATTGACTAGTTTCATTACGAAGTGAAACATGTTTGACAAGATCACATGATCGAAAAATACAGCAGTTTGTAATGAAACTATTCAATAACTAAATGCATGACATGTATATATATATATATATATATATATATATATATATACATATCTCATCAGTTAGGTTTTTTAATTGGTCTTTTTCATTATCAGCTTTATCATAAGTCACAAAACTTGCTCGCAAGATGGTCTGTCCTTTGCAATGGTGACTAGTGTGTGTGTGTGTGTGTGTGTGTGCAGGAGGGTGGGATGAGCAGATGGGTTGTAGTGGTGTGAGTGGGTGCATGGTGGAGACACGGGTCAAAGACAGGCAGAGTCCAGAGGTTGATGCTGCAATGAATCTAGAAAACTGGGCCCAGCAGAGGGTGCTGTGTGCAGCTTATGATGTTTATGATGG
>NC_142949.1:719951-727451 GCF_046866305.1 Octopus bimaculoides | reverse complement strand
TCTAGTTAGATGCTCTTCCTGTCACCAATCTTCACCTGTTTCCAAGTAAGGTAATATTTCCCCCTGACTAGGTTTTTTGTTTGGAAGATTGGAGATGAAGGAGCCTGCCTGTCGATGGTGACACTTGTCAACAACAATCACATGATGTCAAGACAAAGAAACACCAACTCTCTCTCACACACACACACACACAGATATATATGATAATACAAGATTCTTTCAGTTTCTAATCTACCAAATCCACTTACAAGGCTTGGTCAGCCCAGATCTATAATAGAAGGCACTTGTCCAAGGTGTCATGATGTGTGTGTGTGTGGATATTTACATATGGTCATTTGGTCAACATGGAAGATAATTGAATCCCTGAGAAATTTCTGTATGGGGAATTAGCTCAGGGTAAAAAAATCAGCACATGTACAGAAATTAAGACATAAGGACTCCACCAAGAATAGCTTGGAGAAAATCAAAATCTTAGAAAATGTCTCAGTTAAAGACATTCAGCCTTCAAACTAGTAAATGCATAACATGGGTGTAACTTAGTTCTTAAGTAGTTGGAGCAGTTCAAAAGTTACTGTCATGCTGACATGGCAAAGATTTGGAATGTCTGAACGTTTTTGTTAGAATATTTCTGCTGAAATGCACTGCCTTTGTTTCAATTAATTTTGATAATAATAAAAAAAATTTATTAAAATAACTTTGACAGCATTAAGCTGGGGTTTGGGACATAAATTAACATGGAATTTGGATAAAAGGTTTTAATTTCGACAACTTTAAAATGGGAAGTTTGTATCATAGGACCAAGGGCAGTTTCACGTGGATTGGTATCTAAGGGGGGGGGGGGGGGGTGCTGCAGTTAATAACAATGTGATAAGGATTCAGACAAACCTGGACACGCAGAATCCTCAGCTGCATGATGCTTTCATTGTCTTCCTCTTTACTCTTCTCTGTGGATAATTGCAACCGGCCTACCAGGTTGATACGACCTCTTTTCTGTGGCCTTCCATTTTTACTACGGAAAATACAAAGGCAAGGAATATCAGTGAGAGGAACCGAGATGTCTTGAACAGCAATTGATAGCATATTTATTCATGTTGTTTGAGCTGCTAACAAAGTACTGCAACGGAGTATAGATTTGTATATAAATAGAGACTGTGACCTTTATTTACAGACTCCTCAGAGTTTTAAACCTAACTGAATTACAAATCAGCAAAGAAGTTTCTATGTTGTCACTCAACTTGCTAGAAATGGTAACCAAATTTCTATGTATTTGTGTCACACACACAAAAAAACTGAGGGTCTCATACGATAATGTGATGCCAACTACACCATATTGAGATTTAGCTGAATTCCTTTAATGATAATCAGTTAGGAAGAACCAGGAGGAATTCCAACCAAATTTCGTGATTTGATACCTCAACAGCTCCTTTATAGAATCCAGTGGCTAAAGACATCATCAGGAGGAAGCATGTCCAGTTTCGGCCCTTACTCCTCAACTGTTTTCGACATGGCAGAGGTCCCTCTTTTGGAGGTGTTTTCAGCTCTGGTGTTGAGTGCGTTTCTTCTTTCTCCTCTTTTCTTTTGTTGTTTGGTTTCTTCGATGCAGCATCAACAAATCTCAGCAGGCAAATGACCATCCTGCTAAATTTCTCTTTAAATACTTGCCAGTAGGCTTCAACAGCCAGCACCAGCTAACTGTCACATGACACTGTCTAAGCTTCAACTGACCAATGGAAGGGAAGGGCACGTAGTTTTAGTTTGATCCCTCTCTAAACCTGCCTTCCAACAGCGTCAGGTTAGTTTCAGTTCAAGCAGCCAGAGCCGACCAGCTGTTTGGTGGTACAAGCCTTTGAACCAGGAGGAGAGCATGCTATGAATGAGATGGCTACTTTGGCCCACCTGTCAATCAGCAATGCTGCTTAAGTGTCAGCCAGCCTCACCTAGCGACGCTATTTCCCAGTCAGCATGTTATGGCTTTGAAGCCATTTTGGATCTTCTCGTTTCAGCCATAAATAGAAGCTGGCTTTGTCAACTGACTCCTGTATCCTCCTTATTACTTTTCTCAGCTCTGAGCTCGAAAATGCGTCACCTTTTTCCTTTGTTAAGTGTATTATATTGATGATGTTTTTATTATAGAGTAGCTGCTATTGCTTAATTGAAATTGACATTTAAAAAAATATTAAAATACTAAAACTTACATTAAAGCAAACTTTTGATTAATCCAGAACTGAGTGCTGTCTTCAAAATCCTTTGGAGATTTGGCTTCAGGTTCACATAAAAGAACTTGTTTTTTCAATTTGGGAAATGCAACAAAAGACTGAAAGGAAAAGATGGTAGACAATTAACTACAAAATTCATTCACAAGGCTTTTCATCTGTGCAGATCTATATAAATACAAAATACTTGCACCAGATGCCTCCACAACCATATCTGTGCATACATGCATACCTGAAAAAAAAAAACAACAAAAGATTGCTTACCGAAAGAGTTCTTCGTAGTTCTGAATCGGGTAGTTCAGTTGCTAACCGTAAACTTTCATATGAGATCTTATCCTTTGGCCTTTGATTCCAAGCAAACAAAACACCCATTTGGAAGGTTGTCACTTCTAAATCAAAGCGACCAAAATCGTTACAAAAGGTTATCTGCCAAAATAATTGCAAAAACAGAAGATAGAATGAGAGAAGAAAAAGCAGAATGGATGAAAATATCTCTATTATACAAGTAGAAACACTGAAATATTTTAACAAGTTCTAAAAAGGGTTTAATTCTTTTAATTACTAAAAACATGTCTATGAATCTTAAAAATAAAGTATAACAACAAAAAGGACAGAATTTTATAGAAATATAAAGTTATACAGAATTTTTCCTTTAGCAGACCTTTTCAACAGAGTTTCAAATTTTTGGCACAAGGCCAGTAATTTTGGGGAGGGATTAAGTCAATTACATCGATCCCAGTACTCAACTGGTACTTATTTTATCAACCTCAAAAGGATGAAAAGTAAAAGTCAACCTGGGCAGAATTTGAACTCAGAATGTAAAATAGGACGATATGCTGCTAAGCATTTTTCCCAGCGTGCTAACAATTCTGCCAGCTCACCATCTTAAACACCTGCCCTAACACAAGTTGTCCAAGCTTGTGTTTATTCAATTTTCGTTCTTTCAATAATTATTTCATTAGCATGGAGCTGTAGCATAAAAAACAAGAAGTCTTTGGTACAATTACTCACCACACCATTGGACATTAGATGGTGCCACTGTAGTTTGCGTCCATTGTGTTTTTGTCTGTAAAATTCTTCGACTTGTGGGATGTAGTCTTCTAGTTCCATTGGTAGTGTTACTGATATACGATCACTAGTTCTAGCCCAGGCACCAGCATTCAAAATTTTTATATTGATAGCATCTAAAAATGAAAAGTAAAAAATGCTATAAACCTCATGGTACTGATGATACTGGGAGCAGCAGCAATGATATAAAATGGGCTTCTTTCAGTTTCCGTCTACCAAATCCACTTACAAGGCTTTGGTTGGCCCAAGGCTATAGTAGAAGACACTTGCCGAAGGTGCCACATGGTGGGACTGAACCCAGAACCATATGGTTGGGAAGCCATGCCTGTGTCTATAATGTTTAAAAAATTTTCAATTTCACTTTTCCTCACCTGCCAATGCATCGTTATTATTGTTTCGAAAGACTTCTTTGAATTCTTGATTAAGATCTTCACTGACTTGGATATCTTGGAACATTCTGGCTAGTTTATTTACATAATCTGCAGGCATACCAACCTCCTAAGAAATTACAAAAAAAAAAAAAAAAAAAAAATGGTAGAGATGATGATGGCTTCTAATTCAGGTTTTATTTTTTTCCATTAACGAAATTAAAGGGGAAAAAAATAAACCTTAACTTCAGTTGATTTATCCAACTTGGCATCAGTCTCAACAAACAGATTGAGAAGCGTAAAAGTTGAAAAAAAATTAAAAAATAAATAAATAAAATAAAACACCTTAAAAACTAATTCTGATTGGAAAATCAAATAAAATACATGTGAAAATATGTACAAACCATTTATCAAAACATATATAAGCTAATAAAGTTTTAAAAATGTTTTTCATGTTACAGCATTTTTTGAGTTTAGTTGCATGTTTTGGAACCAATTACCAACAGAAGATGGGATATATCTATAACTACTTCATGATGTAATTTAATGGAAGATTTAGATAATTAGATTGTTAAATACACACACAGATAGCGAGTATTTGAATCAGTTAAACTTACTCTCAGCCATTCAACCATATTTTCTTCTTTCTCATTGTCAGCTGATGTGTCCAAGATAAGACGACGTGTGAGATGGGCTTTATGATACCTCATGAAGACATCCTTATTTTGAACGTATTTCAAAACAAGTAACTGAAAGATAGAAAAATAATAATAGATATAGTTTATACACACACACACATAGGAATGGCATCTAGTCATAGAAACTATGCCAAAACATTGGAGCTCAAAAACCTTCTGGCTTGTTGGAGCCTGTCAAACTGTCCAACAGATGGAAGCATGGAAGATGGGTGTTAAAGAATGATGATGATATACATATAGTATAGTAATATGGTTCCAAGAAGGTAAGATCAACAAAAAAGGTACTCCATCTGGTGAGAGTATTATTTAATAAACACAGTTTATATTTTTATAAGCTACTAGTAGTTTCATGCAAAGAAATCAATTCAAATAGCATTTTATAACATGATTTCTCATAAATCACAAGTACAAAAAACTATTTAACAGGTGCTCAATCAAATTATCATATAGCTGTTGTCCCAATATGAAGAGCATCATTACACACAAACATCACCAACAGCCCACTCCCAGTTGTAACTGCTGAGACCCAGGAACCTGTCCACTCAACTAGGGGTGCATGATTAAATCTGTAATACATGAGGCAGAAGTTACAGTAACAGTAGATGATAACATAACAGAAAAGAAGAGCTACATTGGGTTATGTGAAGGCAACTTCAAAAATCGCTTCGCTAACCACATATCTTCCTTCCGACATAGACAAAAATAAAGCCACTAAGTTGGCTAGTCACATATGGGGTTTGAAGTTTAATGCCACACTACATACAATCAACTGGAACATAGTTGAAATATCCACATCATGTGTCAAAAGATCAAAAAAAATGTAAGCTATGCATAGCTAAAAGATCACAGATCCTTTTTTAAATCTAAGAACACTGCACTGCAGAATTTTAGATCTGAAATTTCCAGTGAATGCAAACATATGGGTAAGTTCCTGTTGGCAAATTGGAAAATATCAACCAAATTGAGCAGCTGTATCGCCTTGCAGGCTCTAGGCCTCTATCTATTTAACCACATGACTTTATGGCCCAAGGGGACATAACTCTACCCCCCCATTTTTCTTTTCATATTTTTCAAACCTTCCACTTTTTGCATCTACTTTCTTCTCGTCTTTTCTCATACTTTCTCTTATTCTATCAACTTGTTTTAGCTTGTTATGCTATGTGGGCAGAGCCTGAGGACTGTATGCTGTCAGAGTTGTTTTCATTGCATAAAAATATGACTAGCTGATAAAAATATATATTGTATAACACACACATTCATATAAAAAGTGAAGGCTGGTGACAGAAAAAGACATCCTGTTTTAGAAGATTTGCCTCAACAAAGTCTGTCTGACCCATGCAAGCATGGAAAAAGTGAACATTAAAACAATGATGGTGACACAAAATTACATCCATGACATAAACCAGTGGTTCTCAACCATTTTTCATCTCTGGACCCCTTTGATTACAATTTTATTCTGGTGGACTCCCACACAGTCATTCAATATTTAAAAAATAATTTTATAGATACTTCTTTCCAAATTCCTATTTTGTTATTCATTCAGTCACTTGTATGGGTTGAACTGTGTAAAATGTTAGAGAGACAGAAACCTAGCTGTTTCTTGCAACACATACATTTGAGTCAAAACTTTTCATGACCCCATAAAATACTATTGTGGACTCCCAAAAATCTCATATGGACTCTAGCTGAGAACCACTGACATATCACATCACAAGGAAATTAAAAAAATTTTTTAAATTATTAACTGAAGCTTGTTTTACTTACAACATCTTTTAATTTCTTTTCCACTTCCTCTGGAGTAAGTTTCTTACTCAGAGATGTTTTCCTGAGCAACATATCACAGTAATTAGCAAGCAGTTCTGGACAGCGTGACTCGGGCTGTGTCTTCACATTCATTCTGCAATGAGGAAAATATGGATGAGATTAAACCCACTCCTCACTCCTTTGCTCACATTCAAAATTTTAATAAATTTATATTAAGAATTCTTACTCAGAACGGATAACCTGATGTAACTTTCTCTCAGCCAAAAGTAAAATTTCAATTTTAATCAAAATGTTTGGTTTACTAAAAAAAATCACTAAACAGCACATTTATCCACCCTAAAACTGTTATCACATGCGATAACTAAACTACACACACCAGCAGTAGAGCTGTCATCACATACACCAGTTTTAAAACTATCAAAAAACATATGTACACACACACATAACTAAACTGGCACTCCGTTGGTTATAATGTCAAGGGTTCCAGTTGATCTGATCAACAGAACAGCCTGCGTTGCCAGTACCGCCAGACTGGCCCTCGTGCCAGTGGCTTGTAAAAGCACCCACTACACTCTCGGAGTGGTTGGCGTTAGGAAGGGCATCCAACTATAGAAACTCTGCCAGATCAGATTGGAGCCTGGTGCAACCATCCGGTTCGCCAGTCCAGTCAAATCGTCCAGCCCATGCTAGCATGGAAAGCAGACGTTAAACGATGATGATGATGATGATGATGATGTAAAGAGGAACAAAATGCTTCTAAGCAAGGCAAAGTTGACCTCGGCAGAATTTGAACCCAGAACATAGCAACAGGCAAAATACCACTAAGCATTTTGTCCAGTGTGCTAATGATTCTGCCAGCTCGCCACCTTTTTAATAATAATAATAAATAATATAGACAACTGGAGCCTGGTGCAGCTCTCCAGCTCTTGTCCATACCATCATGGAAAATAGATGTTAAATGATGATGACGATGATGATGACATAAAGATTGAATTTCCAATTGAAATCTAGATCTTCACTTTGAGACTAGTTGTTTAGCTTACATACACAAAAAGACAATGAAAATTTTGAATTTATGAAGTAAAAAGAAGAAGAAAAAAAAGAAAACATACCCCTTTGATTTACTTGGTAATTCTAGTTTAAACACAGATATATCATTAACAACACTTTTGTAGGCCTAAAAGAAAAAAAGAAAAAAAAAGGAACATTACTAAGAGAATATAATGGTTTCAAAGGAAAGCAACTTTAAGGGACCTCAGTATTCAACTGATACTTATTTCATTGACCCAGGGAGGATGAAAAGCAAAGTCAACCTCAATAGAATTGGAACCCAGAATGTAAATGCCATTAAGCATTTTGTCTGACTTGCTAACAATCCTACCAGCTTGT